>NC_054743.1:191543-491543 GCF_018143015.1 Lytechinus variegatus
ATCATCGAACTGTTCTTAGTTACTGCCCAGGCCTAAAGCATCATGAAAAAACAAGATCACTCACCCGTATATTAGAGAATCATTGACGATAGCATGCTCAGCGGGTTCGCCACAAAAAACAATGGGAGAGCTAAACGCTCACAGGGATTAATTCCCCATATCCGCTGTCGTGATTATTGTCGTAATTTCAATAGATAAACCTGCTTCAAAAGACCTTTCGCCCGCCCGATGGGGAATCTGTTGTAATAATGTAGTGTATTAAAATACGTGTATGCAGTAACTACTGTCCCGACTTCTTATGTGCTATTTAAAAGATTTCTTTCACCATCATCGTGTAGCGATAAGCGTGTAAAATCGCATAAATTATCTCACATAACGGATCTAATGTTCATGATTACCAGCATTACCATAATCATTACCATTATATTTCATATTTTTTTAATTATTTAAACTATAAAATTGATACTGGAGAACGACTGCAATAGGTAATGAATGAATGATGATGGTGATGATGATGATAACAGGATGGTGATAATTATAACTTTGAAGTGATATTTACGGACATGATAATACAAATAATATTAATGTTGATGATTAAACTTTTTTAACAAACGAAGGTGATTGGTATCATTTGCGGCAATGAACCATGTGTAACTTGAGACGCGTTTTTCCTTTATCATGTTTGTTATAAAAGGGTTTTCATATCGTGATCCTGAAAGACATAGATTATATTTAGATTAAAAAGAGAAAGAATGGATGGCCATCTAATTTTGGAAAAAAAATCGGGATGTCAAGTCCGATGCAGCGTAAAATGATTGCATATTGAGATCGATGCGATTTTTATATCAACGACATCATCCCCCTGAGTCTATAAAGTTATGAGTTTATGTGCATTTTTCAGCAAAATTGGCATTTGTAATACGAGATTATTCTAATTTTAGAGTGCTGTAACATCCGAACTGCATGCCATTCCTGCTACGTACGTTTTGAATTCATCGGATATCTCGATTTCTGGATGCATGTTATATCAGTTAAAGTGGTGTACGCCTGAATCATATCAATATTAGGCCTACGCCTTTTCCTCCATTAGAGCGAGAACAATATTGTGCTCTCTCATTAATATTGATTTCGATAAGGAGATCGGGAAACGCACACTATTAATAGTAATCTACATTATTTGTATACCACTTGTAAGTTAAGCACAAATTATGTTTCTAAACGCTCTGGAACGAATAGAAAGAGAGAAGGAATTTCACCAAAAATCAAAGTAGTTGCACAGTTCACAGTAGGCTGTAAACGATAGGGGGACCTCACATGCGGCGGGAAAGGCTATTTAACCCCCAAAAAGTTTTAACATGGATTTGAATTTCTCTCTTTTATCTGCTTGTTTAATACTTTTTGTTAGATTGTTCCAGAGTTGGATCTAGGGGGAAGGCAAGGGGCCCGTCCATCCCTCCTCCCTCAATTGGAGGAGCAAAAAAAGGGGGGGGGGGGGAAGAAAGAAAAGAGAAGAGAAAAAAAAACATAGGAGGAAGAAAACGATTGAATAAATAAGATGAGGGAAAAACAATTCTAAAAAAATCTTTCATGTCATTAATAAAAAAATTTGCTCATGCTTTGCGCTCGCATTGCTATTTAGATGGTTTACATATTTGGAACTTAAAATATCAAATTTTGAAGTCAATATACATAACATATTTCAACTCGGAAATCGAACTTTTATTTTTAAAAAATGTTTTGTAAAAAATTATTTTTTATTGTCTGAAAATTAACATTTTCTGCTCCCGCTGCGCGCTCACAAAAATTTGATTTGTCAGGTACCTATTATTTTCCTGTATTCCATTTTAGTTATCAAAATATCCATATTTATGCCAGATTGTAAAAACGTATTAGCAGGTGCTGCACACTCGCATTTTGATTGGTGAGTTATGAAAATTTCGATATTAAATATATTACAAACTTATTAAATCTCCATTTTATGACTGTTTATCAACAATTTTCAACTGGCGATTTGGGCGCACATTGATTGTTGAAAATATATCAACTCATGCATCCTATTCATAATTACAAAAGTGCTTTAAACGTATTATATATAAAATTGATAGATTTCGCGCTCTGATTAGGCTTGTTAGATTAAAAAATTAATTTAATGATAAATTGTCCCTTTTTTCAGAATGGAATATCGAAAAGTTTCATCTCGCTATTTGATAAGAAGAGAAATAGGAAGACAGTCATAATTTTCATATGATGGAATCATGTTCTTAGAATGTGCCGGCCCTATGTCAAAACTCAAAGTGATAATAATGAAACATAACATAATTTTTAACTGTGATCCATATCCACTCACAATTTTCCTACAAATCTCAAATTTTCCGCTTGCGCTTCGCGCTCGCATCGATTGCTTAGTTTTGTATCTACCTTTTTCATGATTACAAAAATTTTAATTGTTGAAATATGTAACGTTTTCATTTACGTATAATTACAAGCAGCCGTTAACAGTTTTTTTTTTCAGAACGATCAAGGCGTACTAAATTCATTCATCTTGTTTAGGATCACAAGCATTGCAGAATGCGATTTTATGACAAAGTACATGACATAAAAATTTAAAAATTGGCGCGCTCTTCGCGCGCGCACTCTTTAGATTAGGCTTGTGAGATTATTTTACCTTTATTTTTACATTTGATTTAAAAGTGACAATATTTGGTTTACATATTATAAAGCGCCTTCTCATATTCCAATTTTACCTTAAACGTAAGTATTTTATTTTCAAACGAAATCTACAAAAAGGGTGCAGTTAGGCTTTCATTTTGATGCCAAATAGTCTCATAATTGGGATTAGTTGCAAACATGGTTTTCGAATAGAAGGCACATCGGGGAACATCAAAGTATCAAGACAGTCACCCGCGCTGACATAGTGATAATCTCCCCTTGAAATACCCCTACCAATCAAGAGGTCATCTTTCTATTGAAATCCACCACCAGTCAGACCACCTCTATGTTCAAGAATATAGGGTAATCTCCCCAATCAAGAATGGGGTAATTTAAATCTACCTTGACAATGGGGTAAGCCGTTAAATACAGCTTGCAATGCGCTGGCCCATGTCATTTTCAACGTCCGGCTTTCGGGGAATTAAAATGAGCATCAAATTGGTAGTTTTCTTGTTCTCGTTTTGTCCCCATACTAGAACCTTGATTTTGTTTCTTTTCGTAATGTGCATGTTGATATCAGTGGTTTCCATTATATTTCTCAACATTTCGACATTTAATGTAGTTTAATGCTTGCCTTTAAAAAGAGCAATATTACATAAAACCTGTTTGGTGAAACAGATTATAACATAACGTTCGAATAATATTTTATCAACGCATTTTTAATTAACCATGTAACTTCCCTCTTTATAGGTCTACTCTTAATGTGAACATTCGAGTTATATTTATTGCCTACCATCTCACTGTGCATTCTAATAACCAAATATATTTGGAAAAAGGGTGTTTACCAGGCTAAAGTAAAGGTCCTCACTTGTGTATGAACGACAAATTTTCATTAAAGTACATGTTGTGAGTTTCAAAGGGGGCACACGTGTGTAAAAATGACATATTTACATTAAAAAAAGATAATGGCTCTCAAAGCGGGGGGGGGGGGGGGCGCACGGGCCGGATGCTCCCCCCCCGCCGGGATTCACTACATAACTGCACCTTCCATGTGCAGAAGATAGACCCACTGACTTCTTTTAGTAGAGGTCACAAAATAGACCACAATACTTTTGAGAGCCCAACTATTGTTCAAAATAAATACGGCGCTTATTGGATTGTATTGTGTTACTCCGGCAGGATCCGCACCAGCATGCACTCCATCCTTGTTGATCTAGTATGCTAAGTACCTCGGTCACATTTGTTCTAAGGCAAGTCGAAAACAGTCATTTTAACAGTTTATGTTCCAGCTAAATATAGGAGGTTTGAATAAAATAAATAAAACGGCTGTTTTCGACTCGCTGTATGACCGCTGTAGAGCAAATGTGACCGAGGAATTGCCATTTCCTGACGTTAATTGATTTTTTGGTGCATATTTAAATATGCAAGCTATACAGAATGCAGCTATAAGAGGTGAAGTACAAATTTGCAATAATTTGACACACACACATTGCAGATTAATTCAGATATTTGATAGGAAGAAGAAATCAACGGCAATATACACGTATTGTTCAAGTCAAACGTGAAGGTTAAAAAAAGGTATAGAAAAGTTTTAGAAAAATTCAAAGAAATGAAGTTGGATGAAGAAAGGGAACCATTACAACTAAGTTGACAAAATTGAATATTGTAAGTAGAACTGGAAAATTAAAAGAAATAATTAATTCCCCCCACCCCCCAAGCGGACTGGTTTGAAGGACGGATCACCATGCATAAGATAATGGTATTTGTGGAGGCCTCGGCCCCAGACACCCTTTAGTTCTGTGGCTCCTGGATGGTAATCACTAGGTCACATAGTACTCTAGATTACAGGGGAAATTTATATAAGAAAATAAAGACGGATATAAGGTAAAAAGATGATATAGGTTTTCCTGTCCAATATCGTGTCGGAGTCACAAAAATGTGTTAATTTGCATTTTGATTCTCGGGATATTTTCCATCTGTCATTCAAAGTTTAAAATGGGATTTATTAGAAGACGCACTAATTCCATTATAAACACTCAACTTAATTCATGGTCAAGGCTACCTCAATTTTGATAATTTCAATATATATATTTTTAAGTGCTTTTGATTTCGTTCGAACGTAAAGATGTTTGTAATGGTGTTACAAAGTAACAAAAGTACTTTTGTTTTGAATTTCGGGCATTGAAATTCAAGAATTGTGCATTTAGTCTACAATGACCGATATGACTGCTTGAACATCCACTTTAATTTCTAAAGATCAAATTAATGATTTTTTTTCGTATTTTGCACGGCATCTGTATTATGTGTGAATATATAAGTTTCTAACACGTCAATGTTGAAACATATGTATAATCGATGTGCACTTTGGCTAAATTAGATGTAGGCCTATGTTTAGCTGAAATTTGAATTTCAACGATGTCCTTACTTTTCATTATTTTTCCAAAAAACGCTTCCATTTTATGTATTTATTTTTTGTCACAGTAGCGTTTCAATGTATACATTTAAAGCCATCATTTTTGGACCCAGGTATGATTTATATCGCATCTTTTGCGAGGGGTTTTGCATTTCGTTTACAAAGATGTTTAGGAGAATTCTATATTTTTCATTTTAACCCGACAATGCTGACTGTGTTGGGCTCAATGTGATGAAAAAAATTGTACCTGCGCCTGAATACTTTTAGAAAGCCAATATCCTAACGGTATATTCTTCCAAATAAAACAACATACTCGCGCTAAAGGGCTAAAGCTTGATTGTTTTATTAAAGAAATGAAATCTAAATCTAATTGAGCTTTGTCATATACTAAAAGCCGAAACGAAAACTTATCAAAACTTTGAAAATATATACCCCATTTTTTTGGGAAGTAGTATTCATTAAAACATTCAGTTCAAAATCATACATACAATAGTATATAAACAAAACATTGTTCACAAAGTCAAATAAAAAATTATTCATAATACAAAAAAGAATTGTACACACAAAAAAATGCAGAATATAACATTCGAGTCATCAGGAACAAAATAGTTATAACAAAATAATTTATAGTGACGCAATTGAACTGAATGAGTAAACAAAGTAAAGCCCTCCCATCCCAACTGCCCTCCCCCCCCCATCCCATCCAAGCCCAGAAAAAGCGACCTGCTTCCCTCCCCTCAACCCTACCCTCCATTTCAGTCTAATTGTATGCTTGAACTTTCTTAGCCTCAGCATCCGTAGAAAATATTTTTTTCTGAAATGGTCTGTAAATAGACCTCTCTGTTCAGCTATTTTTCTTTCTTCAAGTCTATCTTCTTGTATTTTTTCTTTAATATGGTTAAGGGTCGGTGGATCTTTTGTGTTTCTACTATTTTTTTTAAATCATATACTTTATGAGGATTATTATGTGATTTAATAATTGAGCCTCTCCTTTAGTTGACCCTTCCACGCCTACGTGTACACCTTTTTTTATCTATATTTGTAATGACAGAGAGTTGAAGCATGTTCCCACATTCTTTCCATATAGTTTTTATTTTATCACATAAAAAGAATATATGATCATATGTTTCTTCTTCTTTACTGCAGAATGAACATAAATCATCTGTTGTCATTTTAAATAAATATAAATATTTTTTTGTGTATAGTATATTGTGTAATATTTTAAATTGAAATTCTCTGAGTCTGCTGTTCAGAGTCGATGTTCGTGGTCTTAGAAAAATATCAGATGTATCTTTGTGTGTTATATTATATTTTTCCTCAAGTTTTTTAAATGCTTGGGGTATATCCGATTTCATACTTACAAGAATATCATATATTCTTTTTGATGTGATGTCTTGCAAGTCAAAAGTCCTGCCTTTTAATTGAAAATCCAAAATTAACTCACTATCTATGGAACTTTGACCCCCTTTTTTCAGCGAGTCCTTCCAAAAGTATGGAATGTTATTAAAAATTTCGAGTATCTTTTCTATTTCAAAACGATCCAAACCCATTTTTTGAAAGGTCGAAATAGACATTTTTTATTGAACCATACATTTAACATTTCTGTATAAAATTCTGGCAGTTCAAATCCTATCAAATTCATTGTGAGGTTACTAAAAAAAATTAGCAATCCTCCCATATCGTGTGCTAAGTATCTGAAATATTGTTTCCATTTCATTTTTGGCTCTCCCATTATAAGTCTTTTAATCCACATAATTCTTTGTGTCTTAATGAATAACTGAAAATTTGTCATTTTTAGACCAGCATGACCATAATCTAAATAAACAATGTCTCTTTGAATTTTATCTTTACCACCCCATAAAAATCCAAAGATCAGTGTATTAAGATCATCTATTACCCATGTCGGGACAATGGTAAGAGAAGAAATGTATATCAATTTAGATAGTACAAATGTTTTAATTAACTGAATTTTGCTCATTAATGTCAAATGCCTTTGCTTCCACCACATCAAAATTGTCTTTATTCTACTAAGTATTTCTTTGTAATTTATTCTTACTTGACTTTCTCTATCTAATGAAAAATACATACCTAAGATCCTAACCATCTGCTCCACTTTACCGAAAGGTAAGATTTGATCTATTTGTTCATGGTGTCCCAGTAATATAATAAAGGTTTTATCTTTATTCATCCTCAAACCTGACGTTTTGGCAAAAAATTCGAACAGCATATCTAACTTTTCAATGGACTGAGTGTCTTTTACAAAAATTGTCATATCATCTGCGTATAATATTTGCTTAAATTCTGTATTTCCAAACTTAATTCCGTGAATTTCTTGATCAAGTCTTATTCTGTTAGCCAAAATTTGGACTAGGCACGCCGATACAAGGACACTACGATATTCAGATCAGTGACTAGAGATCGTGTATTCAATAGTTTGCCTAAAACGCCGATATCGTGGACATAGAGGGCGCTCATGCAAAAAAAAAATATTATCGGAGAGCCCACCCACTGAAGCCCGCGAGTTCTATTGTCCGCCATACCAGTTCCCCCAAAAGGAACGCGATCGCTCATTAGCATGTGCATTGTGAGCGATACGCTAGCTGTCTGCACACTGAAGCACTCGTTGCTTTTTATAAAAAACTTCATATATTTAAGGTGGCAGAATTCGCAATTTTCTTGAAACCATGGTACTTTCCCAGTATACAATTCGGAAACATAATTTTGAAGGGGTTGGTGTTTTTCTCACCTACGGATCGAAGAATGGATGAAATCCTTGACTTGTCTTGGGGTACTTTGGAGGTTTTCCAAATAACGATCGATATGGCGAGGACTTTCTAGGTTATGAAGGCTTATAACACTGGGCTTGAACCCCCCTTTAATTTAAGTCTACCCCAACCCCCCAAAAAATCAAACAAGTGTAACACCGAAAAATTCATCGCTTAAGTGAGACTTTAAAAATATAACTTTCATATTTTATTTCTGATTTTGATTAAATTTTGAGCATTATTGTGTGTTTTTCTCTCTATTCAAATAATCATTTTCATGAGGTGGACTCGCCCTTTATAGAACAAGTCCACCCAACAAAAACTTGATTTGAATAAAAAGAAAAAAAATTCATCAAGCATAACCCTGAAAATTTCATCAAAATCGGATGTAATATGAAAGTTATGGCATTTTAAAGTTTCGCTTCATTTCACAAAACAGTTATATGCACATCTCGGTTGGTATTCCATTATTTTAACATTTTGTGCTTCCGGCAAGGAGGTCCTAAACGTCAAATTCGTAAAAATTGAAATATTGTATAATAATAACACAAAGGAAATAGTGAGTAAAATCATTGACTCTCTCATTTGGATGTAACTGGCTCGTTCATATCACAATTTTTTTTAAATAAGCGAAACTTTGAAATGTCATAACTTTTTATTTTACATCCGATTTTAATGAAATTTTCAGCATTGTGCTTGTCTGATTTTTCTCTATTGATTCAAATCAACATTTTTCTGAGGTGGACTTGACCTTCTCTCTCTCTCTTTCCTTCTGTCACATCGATCGACCCTCTTCAATTATCCTCTACCCAGTTTGTTCATATACACTGTAGGCAGCGGAAGCGGGGGGGGGGGGTCCTGTACCCCTAAATTTTAGGTGGGGGACCAACCCCCCAAAATTTATGCTGACAACTTTTTTTTTTCTTTTTATTGCTTGTCAATTTTTTCCTGCATCCCCCCCCCCCCTAAATTCAGGTGGACCTAAAATCGTTGTGGTCCGCCCTGAAATTCTTGTTGATAAACCTTTTGTGATGCTTGTCAGATTATTTCTTTTGTTTTCATCCCTTCCTAAATTTTGGGTTGATAACCTTTTTTTGCTTGTCAGATTATTTTTATTGCGTCACCCCTTAATTTCTGGTTGATAACCCCCCCCCTTTTTTTGGTCCACCGAGACATTTTTCTTTGAAGACATTCGGCATCTCAAAATAAGTTCTGTGAAATTTCTGAAGTCTGTGAATCCGTCTCTGCAGCTTAATGTCTTTTTTACGTACTTGAAAAAAAAGAGTTCTTGGAAAAAATAATTCGATCTATTGTTGACAGAGAAATATCACAAATTCACATGCCACAAGTTACATAAGCCCCCTAAAGCATACCGTAGGCCTACATGTACCTATAGCTTGTAAACATTTGTGTCCTTTCACAAATAAAAGATAAATAATTTTCAGAATACCTTGTAGATCCAGTCCTTGTCCCAAATATCAGTCTATTTCGGTCAGGATCTATGCTTTTTTTTTTTTTTTTTTTTTTAACTCCTCCGAAACGGCAGATTCAATACATGCTATACACGGTCAGTATTTTAGTGTCTTAGTCGTGATATTCTTCTGTCCAAACATAAACGATAAACTCATAAAACTTGGTGACATTCGTGAATATCAATAAACTGAATATTTATTTGAATCATGTTTGAATTCATCACGCTTCCAGAGAAATCACAACAATCGATAACCCCCCCCCGGAGTTTTAAAGTTTTGGAAACTTGCTCTGGTAATTTAGAATTACCACACATGTATTTGAGCACATGGGACTACATAAAGTTTACAACTATGCAGTTCACCAGCTTGTCTTATCTGTGAAAAGTAATCCCATTTTCTCTGTTTCCACGGTCGTCACAATAAGTGCAATTATACGTGGCACAGGACGACATCTTAAACTTTGTATCAGGTATAAATTGACATTGAAAAGTGCTGTTATAAGAGTTGATTTGGTAAGTATAATTAAGAATTGACACTATTGCCGTGTACCAGACTCTACTCCGATTTTGGCTTTTTTGGGGGAACTCGGCGTGCGGAGGTACCAACTTCCGGTGCTTCAACACGGAATAGGCCAATCAGCGTTATTGTTACCATCCAGATAGGGGAGAGATCAGTGAGCCCACCGGGGGGTGTCAAAAGAATAGATGAAAGCGCACGCTGTCGTCTTGAATGGCAAGAGCACTGACCCGTAGGAAAGAAAAATGGACAAAGGCACGGTCAGCGGGTTCGCCGTAGAATATAAAGGTAAAGACGCACACACACTTTTGGCAACACGCCTTATAACATGAAACTTGCCTTAGATACTAGAGAATTGTGACTTCTATCACACTAAGCTACAAGTTGTCAAATAAAATACTTTCAGAGAATTCTCAACTTGAGAAAAAAAAATGTTTGAAAAATTGTCTTTTTCTGCGTCCCATACGTAACAGCACATCTTTCCTCTCTAAAAGGTGAAAGTCATATGTCACCATTTGTGCATGGTTATTCTCTTCGTAGATGTCTACCATCATGAGGGGATTGTGGAGCCGTGATATGTGCAAACACCGGGATATGTGCAAACAACGGTGTATGTGCAAAATTTCGCCGGGATTTGTGCAAACAACGGAATTTGTGCAAACGCCACGCCGGGAAATGTGCAAATCTGTCAAAATTTATCAACGGCATCTGTGCAAACGTGACGACGGGATATGTGCAAATGAACAATTTTCACGGGAAAAGTGCAAACCTCCGGGATATGTGCAAATCACTGCATTTATCCATATAGAGGCAATTTCTCATGAAATGTTTCATTAAAAAACTGTTAAAAATGAGAAACATGCCTGCATAAGGGAAAAGCTACAGTGACATCGGCAATGAAACGCTTTTTCAGAGAGGCAGGGGGGGGGGGGACCAACCTGAAATTAAAGACCCACTATCGTTTGGAATAACATGGATGTAGAATGTAGTCTTTTAATGCTCCAGACCCGGTCATTTAATAATTTGAAGATCCTTCTGAACTAAGATCCTGTACTAAAGCATACATAAGGAGCAGAGCCATTCAAAAATAATTAAAAAACTGCAACACCTCACCGTCTACCAAATTAAGACCTTGTAGAAATGAATATAGAATGTAGTCTTTACCCTAGACCTTGTTGTGTCAAAAAAAAATTAAATTTAATACCTCACTGTCTAGTTCCTATGGAATAAGTTGTTGTTATTATTTTAGCTTATACGTCGCGTGTCATTCAGTAGTGAATATTTCCGCCAAAAAAACACATCAACCGAGCCGGATTCGAACCAGCGACATATATAGGGTTAACAATTGTCAATCATCTTCAGTCCTCCGCTCTACCAACTGAGCTTTCGGTGGTTACTGGGTTTAAAGTGTAGTCTTTACTCCAGACCAGGTGATTAAACAAATTCAAAAATAATTAAGCCCCGCCATCTTCCACTACTAAGACTCTGTTGGTGTCACGCGCGTAAAACATTCCCATAGACTTGTGTGTTGAAGTGGCACTTCAAATTCATGAAAAATAAATGTGAAATTAGAGGGTAGAATAATTACTACTATTGGATAGGATATATATCTGACATTCCAAATCTGACCAGAAAAGGGAACCTTAGCCAGCTCATTTTAAAGATAAATCGCCATTTATGAAGATAACTATGAATGAATCAAATTCATCAACTGAAACAGTAAACTAGCCCTAATATTCCGCCAGTCGAAAAATAGTTCCAAGTCACTTATTTATCTTCCCAATTTGGGCGAAGGAAGTTCAGCATTTACCATTGCTAGAATCAGTGTTAGATTTTGAATCATATTCCTTTTTTTGTCAATCAGCAATATCAAATTGACAAAAATTCGAATCGAACGAATATCTTTAGCTCCCCTGATGTAATTAGGCTCGTGGCACCTGTTATAAAGAACGTGTATATAACGTATTCCTAATTCTTAAGACCTTTTTTTTATATAAACAAATTTTCAAGACCCCACAGTCTCATTCCTGTGAAAAAAGATGGATATAAAGCGTTGTCTTTTCTTCAGACCGTTGATTAAAAAAACTTCAGAATTAAGACACAAGACTAAGACTCCGTTATAAAGCAAGGGCACATATCGTAGTCTTTACTCCAGACCCGTTAAAAAAATGTTATAATCTTAAAAAATAAGACCCTGTAAGAAAGCATGGATATAAGAGCACAGTCTTTACCCCAGACGCTGTTATTAAACAAAATTAGGAGATCTTTAATTTGACGACCCCATCGTTTCATCTCTCTAGAAAAAAATGGATATAGAGTGTAGTCTTTACTCCAAACCTGGTAATTAAAATAAATTTTAAATACTTAGACCACATCATAATTATTTCAAACTAATAGTCTACAACAAAGCACTGGTACCTATAGCATAGCCTTTACTCCATACCCATTTATTAAAAAAACTGCACTGTACACTGTACAACCACTGTATAATTACGCTGTATACCCATGTGCTACATTACAGGGTCTTAGTATTGAAGATGACTTGATTGAAGTTTCGAAGGTTCTTGATTTTTTCTTCAAATAACTGGGTCTGGAGAAAATAATAACTCTATATCCATATGCTTGATTACATGGCAATGGGTTACAAGATGGTGAGGACTAAGTTTTAAATTTTATTTCTCTTTTTAACCACCAGGCTATGAGTAAAGACTACGCTTAGCTAGTCCAGTCAGAGGCGTAAATATTCATATCTGAATGACACGCGCCTCAAAACCCAAGATAACAACAACAGGTATAGCGTTAGTCCTGTTGTTTGGAAGAATATGTGGCCAAGACTGAGTATTAAAAAGTAGACTAATAACCTTCATCTTGTAGGGTAAGGTAGCATTAGGTCCGGAAAAGGAGACTACCAGCATGTGTCGGCAGAGCAAATTTGATAGGGGGAGGGGAGGGCACAGCGAAAAAGGGCACTTCCTCTTTTGAAAAGGGCCCTTGAAACCAAAAACTTTTTTAAAAACAAAATAGCATATGTACCCTAGTAGGGTAATGAGCAAAAAGATTGAGCGAGGCAAACATGGCATATGGGGCAAAATTTCTTAAAGGGGAATCCAACCCAAATAAAAACTTTTTTTTATAAGGAAAATAAAAATCAGACAAGTTGATAGGTGAAAGTTTGGACAATATTGGACAAACAACAAGAAAGTTATGAATTTTTAAAAGTTGTAACCCATGAAGACTTGAAATTGGCCGCATATGGGATGTCATAGTGATGTAAGGCAACCCTTATGGAACAAACACAGTGTTACCACAGTGTGTTCACATAGTTGACTATGTGTTAATTATGTGGTCACAATGTTGTCACAGTGTGAGTCTTCAGATCACATAGTTAATCACACACTTGCCCACATAGTTGGGTAACAAACACAGTGTTATCACAGTATGTTCACATAGTTGACTATGTGTAAAGTATGTGTTAACTATGTGGTCACAGTGTTGTCACAGTGTGAGACTTCAGATCACATAATTAATCACATAATTGCCCACATAGTTGGGTAACAAACACAGTGTTACCACAGTGTGTTCACATAGTTGACTATGTGTAAACTATGTGGTCACAGTGTTGTCACAGTGTGAGACTTCAGATCACATAGTTAATCACATAATTGCCCACATAGTTGGGTAACAAACACAGTGTTACCACAGTGTGTTCACATAGTTGACTATGTGTAAACTATGTGTTAACTATGTGGTCACAGTGTTGTCACAGTGTGAGACTTCAGATCACATAGTTAATCACATAATTGCCCACATAGTTGGGTAACAAACACAGTGTTACCACAGTGTGTTCACATAGTTGACTATGTGTAAACTATGTGGTCACAGTGTTAGACTTCAGATCACATAGTTAATCACATAATTGCCCACATAGTTGGGTAACAAACACAGTGTTACCACAGTAAGTTCTTCAATCGTACCCGAAAAAAAAATTTAACAAGCAAAAAAAGGGTCTTCAAGCTCGTCGGGGGGGGGGGGGAGCAGGGAGGAGTACTAAACTTGAAAAATTGTTTGATGCACTATTCCCAATACAATCTCCATTTAGTTTATAATTAACACTGAAATTTTGCCGGTAATTTGATATTGTGTATGTGTAACTGGTGCCACAGTGTAACAGCGGCTCGGAGCATAATGGAACTTCAAAGCTACTGGAATGTTACACATCCCTTTGTTAAGCTTTAGAACTCACATGTACAGTATGCGTTTGAATAATTTACACGAGTTTCCACTTCTCTCGATCTATCTATGTTCGCTTCTGCATGTACCCTGCACGTGCGTCGAGCGTGAGCTCGGGTTCAATCGGGTTCGGATTCACTACTTGCTTTCGTAAATGTTCGATTTCTATACAATCTTTTTTATGTATTTATACTGATGATTTTTTTTTCTTTTAAGATCATCATCGCAATGCATAAATTATCAGTAAAGGCTAACGTTAGAGTTATAGATCCTTACTAGATATCCGGAACTCTTCGGTAAATCTCGGCCTCGGAAATGGCGACATAAACACGGCCGTAAGCTCTTCCCATCTTTTCTAGCCAGGAGGCTTCTAAGTTCTAGAGAGTAAAAATCATTTACTAATAATATACTAACTCTCAATTAGCCAGGCGGCTTCTAGTTCTAGAGAGAAAAAAAATCAGTTACTAACGTAAGGTTACTCTCATCCGAAGCCAGGTCTTCATTCTCATTGACCCACACGACGGAAGCCAAAACCTGAAACTTTCACCCCCGAGATTTCTACTTTCCTTTGTAGAAAAGATCTAGCCCTAAATCATGTACATGGGAAAAAACTTCATTTCTGACATTTCTACACTCTCGTTATTTTTGAACAAGAATTCATCAATAAAAATGAGAGAAATATTGTGAAAAGACGGAAGAGACTTGCCCGATGTTTACGCCGCCATCTTGCTTCCTATTGTTCTTCGCCAACGTTACTTGACGCACGCGTCTATGAGAAGGAAGACCTGGCTTCGTATGAGAGTAACCTTACGTTAAAAAATGATTTTTACTCTCTAGAAGCCGCCTGGCTACTCTCACCCACGTTATGCGACGCAAGCGTCCGTATCGTGGGTGAAGAACAATAGAAAACAAGATGGCGCTGTAAACATCGAGTAAGTCTCTTCTTTTCATGATATTTTTGTCATTTTTTTAATGAATTCTTGTCTAAAAATGAAATCCATAGCATAGAAATGTCGGAAATGAAGTTGTATCCCAGGGCCCGTATTCCATAAACGAGATAATATTTTTGCTTAAGTCTTAGCAATTTGTCTTAGCATTTTGCTTGTCTAAGAAATCTTCCCTAACGATATTCCATAAACTTAAGACGTTTGTCTCAAGTCAGACGATATGGCTAAGCCAAGATCTCAAATTATATGACGTCACGAAGAAATGATGTGACGTCACGCAACTTTTGTTGCGAACGTAACAGCTGCTCCGCGGTAAATGGTCTTTGCGTTTTACGTGTTAAAGCAAAAATCGCGTAACGATCTCAAGATGGAGGTCAAGTCGAGGAAAGCGAATTTCATCGAGGAGAAAGCCACGTTAATCATTGAAATTAGAGAAAGGGAAGATATCCTGCGCCCAAAATTGGACACAGGGTCACTTTCCAAGAGAAGGAAAGAGCGTGGGCCGAAATTGCCCTTAAACTAAATGCTGCAAACCCAAGTGTGAAAAGATCGATGCAAGAGATAAAGAAGAAATGGCATAACCTAACCAGCACAATGAAGGAGAATCTCCATCAAGATAAACGTGCAATGGATCGGACAGGTAAGCAACTGTTCCTCTTTTCTTTCTTTTATTGTATTTTTTCATATCGACTTAAAAAAAATCCGGTTAATGTACATAGTCAATATCCATCCTGTAACAAAACAGAGTCTATCCAGCCGCCCCGGGGGTTCAATAATTGTATGAAATCGAGATTCGATAGGCAGGCCAACAATAAAATGTTTCTGGTTTTTGACTGAAAAATTGTGTGCTTTATTAGTTTAAATCAGATAAAAGTGAATTAAAATGTGAAACATCTTGGCCCGAATTCACAAAGGTGGTTTCTGCAGAAACCATGGTTTCAACCGTGGGTTTTGCTGATTTTGGTATTCACAAATGTGGTTTCAAATGAAACCATGGTTTCAACCGTGGGTTTTCGGCATGATTTTGAGTCAACTGTTTTAGGTGGTTTCAAACCGTGGGTTTTAGGAAAACCATGATTTTTAGGCACATTGACCAATCACAGGACAGTATTTCGGTACATTGATGGGCAAGTGGAGAAAGACGACGATAAATAGACTTGCACGAAAAGAAAAGAAGCGAAGCGTATAAAGTCAGTTTTTGCCGAGCTGCTCTAACATCGTGAGTAACTTACCATTTTATAGCGACGATGAATATTTTTTTTATGTCTGTGTGTATTTTTTGTGAAGAAATATTATAATTAATGCTGTAAATGATTGCAGATTTAGGAGCGGAACGGTAGACTCGTGATGGGAAAAAGCATTATCGCATGCAAGTTATTTTCCAGTCCCACGCGTGTTGTTTTGTGTCCTGTCAAAAGATTATGAAGAGCTAATGCCGAATCGCTCAGCTCAGCTAGCAGCTGTAACCCTAACCCAGCTCAGGGAACTCCCGCCCGCGTAGCGGACGGGAGCCCAGGACCTTACCGTGTAATTGACCATACTCGCCTGACTAGCGTGAAGTATGGTAAAAAATAATTCTCTGAATAAATAGTTAAAACAGAATTCAAGCACTTACCATGATTTATATGGATGAAGGTCTAATGAGTGGCAGTTTCCTGACATCTGGGCACAAACTGGAACTATTTATTCAGAGAATTATTTTGACCATACTTCACGCTAGTCAGGTGACTGAGTATGGTCAATTACACGGTAAGGTCCTGGGCTCCCGCCCAGGGCCTGTAACCCGGCCTGACCCTTGGTTAGCTCAGCTCAGTTCAGGGCTCAGCTCAGGTCATAAAGCTCAGCTCTGGAGAAGCAATGCATGACAAAGCCGCCAAAGTAGTCAGACTTTCAACCACAATTGTGCAAAATTCTAGAAAATTTTATTCTTTATTTATACCTTAGTTTGATATGATTTTTTAAACTGCACAATAAACAACATCACTCCCATCACCAGCCACCAATTGCCTTAGGCATGTTGCCTGTTGTTGCCTTGTTGGGTCAATTTTTTGAAAACACTTCCTAACTGTGATTAGTCATTTTTAATTGTTTGTAGATCCTGTCTCCAATAAATAGTGTTCACAATTCTTTTTTCAAAATTCACTTATTCAGATCCAATTGGAGAAATGTTGGAACTAGTCTGCTAGTACTAGTAGTAGTAGATATACAAAAATGTAGCCTCGAGGACGAGGACTCTGTCTGTGATGATATTTTATAATTTTGAGTTGACAGTGTAATATCATCATGGAGCCGGAGCCCAAGCTGCGTAGTAGGGCTGTGTCAGTGTGTGTCGAAGAAGTTGGTAAAATTGTCAATGATGGAATCCACTTTAATATCCACATCACTGCCAATTGCACTGAATTGCAATGTAACTTTTATAACTTTTTACCACCTAAAGTGCTAAACTAAAGCATATAAAAGGGATAACAAATATAAAATGAAAACATGAAAAATAGGTTTCTTACCAGACCAATCTAGTGGCCATTGCAAAATCTTCCCATCCCTTGCTCACCCTGCATAATACATTAGGCTTGACTCGCGTTGTTTATGGCCGTGTTTATGCTTCCACTTTTCAGGCCAGAATCAGCGTTTCCAAACGTGATTAGTCAAAAACACGGTTGTGTCCATGATCGCACGTTACCTCCATGGAATTACCTCTCATCTCCCTTGTTTTGCATGTGTAGTACTATAAATTGTAGTATTACTCTTCCAATCTTTCATCAAGATGAACGTTGAGGGATTTACACCTACCCCCTACCCCCCCCCCCCTAGAACATGAGTCATAATGAGGAGACATCGCCAGATGCCCCAGAAGCATAAGCAAATAGATCTTTTATTATTTTATATACTTAATATTCTTTATTTTTTCTTACTGTTATCCTCACCATGGTGGAAATCATATAGCTATATCAAGAAGGTCCATGCAATGAATAAATTAGCTGGAGATCGTGATTTCGCCTCTGAAAGTTAGGCATAAACAGCACTCCCAGAGCCACGTTTGCAATCGGTGTTTTGAATCAACGTTTGAAAACGCAATGGAAGCATAAACACACCCTAAGATGTACATGTAGCTACAATACAAGGTGCTACGTTATGAAACGTCATTCTGTAGAATAATTCATTGAATAAATTATTTTAACAAATGATAATATGAATTTACATTTTGGTTGGAAATGATATCATAAGTTAATCTGGCAGATTTGAGAGATGATGAATTATGTCCATTATATTGAAAAGTAATTTCATGTAGATCTACAGGTCTGTACTTTGTTTATTTCTGCAGTAAATTTTGGAATGGATGAAAACATCTTGCAAGATGTACAGGCTGTCGAAAGAAAAGGAGTATTGTTATAGAAGAGGTATGTTCATTTTTTTTTCAATGTGGACTATTGTCTATATCCTATATTTTTCCTTTGTCACCATCTAAAAAGAAATTTGTCATAAAATTTGTTTCATGAAAAGAACCATGTATTTCAATCAATTTTAAACTTGGTTGATGTACACATCTGACAGTTACTGAACTAATATGAATTCTGTGTCACATGATCAATGGTCATAGAGTACTAGACCAAAAGCTTCTGTCTCTGTATTTTAATTGTTCCGCTGAACTGCGTAAGGATTATAGTGAAATGTCAGAAATTGTTAAGGAAATCCCCAGAAATGATGGTTATTCCTGTCTAATAGATTACATGCCTAAATATCAAATATTTGTAGATCCACTTGATCAATTTAAATTCATGAGAATGACGATGTGATAAGGTTGCGGGCAAAATCAACTGACCAAATATGCAGATATCTCAAAAGGTACCTGCCAATAAATTTGGACAAAATGCAGTAAAGGTAGTTATAAAGAATACATAGTTTTTTTTCAGTGTTGTTTAAATATGTTCTTTTGCTTCTTACTCTAGTCTAACTCAATAGGAATATGCCAACCAGAACTGCATTTAGTATTCCGTGACAGGAGGAACCTTTAAAGAATGAACTTTAAAGCACAGTATTGCTTTCAAAAGAGACTACACCCTACTTCATCAACATGCTTGAATATGATCTGAGCCTGAGGAAGGACAAAGTGCATGATGATCTACTACCTTTGTTTCTGCATGTGTTGACAATTCTGCGTTTGTATACTGTAAGTATTTTTTGGTTATAATTTATGACATAATCATCTCAAGACAAGCCTAGTGTATTATTGATGTTGTAAAAAGAAATTGAACTCAATGTAAACAGGATCTAATATTTGGCGATTGCCTGTTTTTAATTCAAAACGAACTGACTATATGATTATGGTTATTTTTTTTAAATAGAAAATACAATCAGATATAAACTTGAACTAGAAGTTTTGTCATCCACTGTGGACAGATTCTTCCAAAATCCCTAATGTACATAATTTACATTTAGGTTGTATAATTATTTTGGTTATTTGAAAAAAGTATTGCATCTGCTTTGCTCAATGTATGTTTGTCAAACAAATGTTTATGGGGCTGGGAAAGGTGAAGCCTTTAGACCAGTAATTCATGTAGCTCTATGGTTAAACTGAGTTTCTATGATATTTAACCCTATCTAGACGGGTATTTTTGGAGTTCATATGTCCCCCTTTGAGATATCGACCGTTGGCCGCGCAATCATGCCGGAAATTGGCACGCGGGTTGTCTTGGACATAATCTACAAAAATGTTTGGCAATTTATTTCATGCAAATATACACAAATTTATGTTTTTGAGCAATTTTTGGTCTGACATGCACTTCTGAAATGTTGCGTGATTTCGGAATCACGTACCCTGGTTACGCAAAAGTGGTCTCAAAAGTTCCGCAAGACTTGAAAGTAAAAAGTCAGCGAGTGACGCGATCATAAAATTTCGCGCGGTTAAAGTATTGCGCGAATTGTTGATAGGGGCCTCCGAAGCCCCCACCCCCCTGGCCTGGATAGGATTCAAGGATTCCATATGGGATCAAAATGATTTTGTTTTAATCTTTAAATGTCAAGACAATAAAATGGTTATTTCTTGTTTTATCTTTGTCATCTTAAAAAATGAAAATAAAAACACAGAGTAAGGTGCAACTTCAGGGAATACATGGTGATGAGACATCAGTGTTGCAATCATTTGTTTGTTGAGTGATCAGATGTTTCGCAAGCCATAGCGAGAAGAAAGGTTTTATAAGAACTTCAACAACCAGAAATGAGATTGAGGCTACGCAACAACATCTGAACCAGTACTACAGGAATTCAAGAGTCATAGCCATAAGTGTGATCGATGGGACCCATGTCTGTATAAGATGAGAATTCCTGGAGGGAATGAGCGTTGTACTTGAAGGGCAAGTCCACCCCAACAAAATGTTTCTTTGATACAATAGAGTAAAGTCCAATGAGCATAACACTGAATATTTTTCTTGATCCATTCAAATCAACTTTTTGTTCAGGTGGGTGGATTTGCTCTTTAATGGGAAGAACAGGTATTTGTGTGTTTCCTTTGTAGAATAGCACAGGATTACTTAGAATTGAGATGAATACAAAGGAAAATCCTGTAATCTATTTTTCAACTACTAGTATTTAAAATTAACCTTTCTTTATCACTATCAGGTGTTTTTCAAGGAATACATGTATTTTAAATGATTTTTTGAATTTAAACAACAAAGTCCTCTATTATAAATAATCACAAAGCATCAAATATGTAAATCGCTTATTTCTCGTCTGAAATATTCTTACTTATTTTAGATTGGATTTTTCAAATTCTTAAGATTAGAACTTTGATAGCTCACAGAAAGTTTACTGCATGCCCCAAGATATGCATGTAAAATGCATGCATCTGATTACTGTTTGATATGCATATCTACAATGTCTTTCAGCTTCCATTGTAATGAATTGATTAGAAAATTAGATGCAAACAAAATATGGAAGCACATTTTACAGCGTAAATACATAGCAATAAATAAATACCATTTTTATGTACAAGAACATACATCATACCTGTGTACATGTATCAATATAATCCATTTTCACATTGTAAATTGCCATATGGCTTTTTGCACTTGTATTGCATCTGTTTCAGTGCATTTATAATGTATAAATAAACAAGCTTTAGCAAAATTAATTCCATGAAACCAGTTGATCTTTCTTAAATAAGTAAAATCATCATAGACAGTTGGCTTGTACAGTCATCAGAATGTTGGTCTTTTACAATGGAGAGTTGTTCAAGTGTGACATGGCACATCTTACCATTTATAGCACTGCAGATCTAACCATTCAAATACTAAAAACTGTCACTTTGTTTGGACAATTTAATCTGTTTCATCACTTTTTCTTTGACTTTCATGTTTTTACAAATGCTGAATCCTTGAGCTTTCATTCTCCTTTAAGAAATAAAAGCCAATACCCTGTGGAAATTAATGATGAAATTAGTAGTAAGCAAGGAAGTACAAATTTTAATTGTCTTTTACTTAGTTACCATATTTATTTATGTATATAATAACACATTAATTGGTTAATTACAGCCAATAATAGTGTACATGTGTTGATATTAATCTTTCTTTTCATTCAAACCACGAGCTCCTTTGTACTTGACCTCCATGGTACTTTTTTCCAAGTTCATAATTTCCATCTTAAGAGCATGCTCCTCTCTCATAAATTGGATCTTAAGTTGATGCTCCTCCTGTAGGTATTTCATTCTTAAGGCATGTTCCTCCTTGGATATTTCGATCAACACTTCCTCCGCTGTCATCTTAGCCTTCTTCCGCCCTTGACCTTGTGAGGTTGAATTTCTCTTTGCAGGTGTTACACTTCTCTGATTTTCTTCAAATCTGTATAAATTCAGTTTTGAAAGAAAAAAGTTCATATTGTATCACTGAAGCTTCTCCCCTCCATTTTTGGATATGCACACAACCTTTAATCCTAAATTGACTGGGCTATTTCGATGCCTAAGAATACCGGGGGGGGGGGGGGGAGGGTGGGGGGGGGGTGATTCACCCCCCTTATAATCTCGGCCATCGATTGCGACGAAAATTGGCACGTCTGTTACCCATGTCCATGGCATTATCTACAAAACTATATAAAATTCTGTGAAAGATGTCATTGCTCATGTTAATTGATACATAAAATCAGACATTCGCTCTAATTAACATAATAATGCTCCTAAAATGCTAATTTTTGTATCACATACTCTTTATACTAGGAATCTGATTTGTTTTTAAAAATGTCAACATCACATCTAGTTTTTTATGTATTTTATAGCATCCTAATTTTTTTTATGTATTTTTGTTTTTATTATTTCTTTCAATGGAAATTGTCGAAAACTTTGTTTTAATCATAAAGAAGATGAAAATAATTCTTTTAAAGTAGTTAAAGGAAAAATAATTATACATTTGTATGAATTTTGGCTAAAAACAATATTTGCATTGTATTTGTACTCAAATTCACGTTTTAGAGCAATTTGGGGTCTGCATGTACTGACAAATTGTTGCGTAATTTCGGAACCGTGTACACAATGTACTTGGGGGTCACTATTTCGGTCTCAAAATTTGCGCGAGACTTGAAAGTAAAAAGTCATTGAGTGAGGCGATCAGAAAAATTTGCACGGCAGACTTATTGCAAAAATGTTGAGGGGGTTGATTCAGCCCCCCCCCCATCTTCTTAGGGTTAAACAAGTGTCATCACTTTGCAAAATTTGCAATTTTGATCTGAATGTGTATTTTCAGATTGGTGAAGTCATTAAGTTAATTAAAACTAGTATTGCTAAATGAATGCATTCAATATGCAACATTTCGTTGTGGAAATAAATTTAATTCATCAGTTTTTGGCAGTGTTCAATTCAATAGATTTACTTTTATGATTGATTAAAGTTCCAGTTTTGAATTGGTAATATGAATAATAATTATGTTAAATAATGCAATTTGATTGACATTTTAAATAGACATGAATGAAATGGAAATTCTGGTTTGCTGGCTTAATTAATCTCGATGTAACACAATTTGACTCATATATACTGTGTTGCAAGGTTCCCACATCATGTGCAATCAGTTATAGATGCAGGGATTGGTCAGTTACACCAATTTTTTAATGAAGAAATAATATAAATTGATGGGGCTTGCTTGTTGATGTTTTTCCATTTGATTTTTTATGTATTTTTCATGTAAACATTTTTCCCAGTTATTTCAACTTCACTATTATCTTTCAGTGTACTCTATTGTAAACAAAATATTATTTCAAAAAGAGTGCAATTATTTGGTTCATTGCAATTACAATCTTAAATTAATAATGGATAAAAACATGACTTCATCGGAACGTTGCATGAAGAATTTATTGAAGAATGGTTGCAAATTTACCGTGTAGAAGAGTCAGATGCTGCAAAGGGTCTTGAGGTGGATGCAGATTGATTGCTGTTGGAGAAATGAATAAAAGAAAATTACTCTCATTATATTTTCATCCAATTGGAAAAAAGGAAATGTAGAATAATTCTTAACATTCATGTATTTCATTTGTTCTGATCAGTAAAATATTCTCACATGCAACCAATCCAGCAATTATCTCCTCCTGTATGAATGTTATACTCCAACCTTGCCTGATATCCACCCCCACAATCAAATACTGTAATACATATATTTTTTTAAAGAATAATTTGAAGGTGAAAAATAATTGATAATTACCGTGTAGATGAAGAGTCAGATGCTGCAAAGGGTCTTGAGGTGGTTGCAGATTGATTGCTGTTGGAGAAATGAATAAAAAAATTACTCTCATATATTTTCATCCAATTGGAAAAAGGAAATGTAGAATAATCCTAATTAACATGTTTTTCATTTTCATTTGTTCTGATCAGTAAAATATTCTCACATGCAACCAATCCAGCAATTATCTCCTCCTGTATGAATGTTATACTCCAACCTTGCCTGATATCCACCCCCACAATCAAATACTGTAATACATATTTTTTTTAAAAGAATAATTTGAGGGTGAAAAATAATTGATAATTACCGTGTAGATGAAGAGTCAGATGCTGCAAAGGGTCTTGAGGTGGTTGCAGATTGATTGCTGTTGGAGAAATGAATAAAAAAATTACTCTCATATATTTTCATACAATTGGAAAAAGGAAATGTAGAATAATCCTAATTAACATGTTTTTCATTTTCATTTGTTCTGATCAGTAAAATATTCTCACATGCAACCAATCCAGCAATTATCTCCTCCTGTATGAATGTTATACTCCAACCTTGCCTGATATCCACCCCCACAATCAAATACTGTAATACATATTTTTTTTAAAGAATAATTTGAAGGTGAAAAATAATTGATAATTACCGTGTAGATGAAGAGTTAGATGCTACAAAGGGTCTTGAGGTGGTTGCAGATTGATTGCTGTTGGAGAAATGAATAAAAGAAAATTACTCTCATTATATTTTCATCCAATTGGAAAAAAGGAAATGTAGAATAATTCTTAACATTCATGTATTTCATTTGTTCTGATCAGTAAAATATTCTCACATGCAACCAATCCAGCAATTATCTCCTCCTGTATGAATGTTATACTCCGACCTTGCCTGATATCCACCCCACGATCAAATACTGTAATACATATTTTTTTTTAAAAGAATAATTTGAGGGTGAAAAATAATTGATAATTACCGTGTAGATGAAGAGTCAGATGCTGCAAAGGGTCTTGAGGTGGTTGCAGATTGATTGCTGTTGGAGAAATAAATAAGAAATACTCATCATATTTTCATCCAATCGGAAAAAAATTAAATATCAAAGTAACATGTAAGTATGTGAACAGTGGAAAATGATTTTGAATATATGTAGGTTAAAAAAGGATAAAGTCATCCTGCCTTAACTTATAAAAATAACTACTCGACAGGAAAACTCGTGTAATTTAACATTTAGAAAAAAGGAAATGAATGTAACAATGGCGTTGTTAATACCTGTACTGAGGGATTTCATCATCTAGGAGGTCATGGACTGTGTCGTGCATGTAGTTGGCATCAGCAGCCACGGAAGGCAAAGATGATCTATAAGAAGACAATAAGGCAAAGTCGGTATTACGTCCCGGCGAAACATAAGTCCAAAGTTGTCAATACTGTGTTTAGAATCTCTCTATTGATAGGCTGCTAAATATTTCATATGGTTTTGGTAATGATTAAGAATAATCTTAGGGGCAAATGAAAATTTCACATTTATTTTCTTTTCCTTTTTTAATTCCCTCCCCCACCCTCTTCTGTCGTGATATTTTCCTTTTTTTGTGGGGGGGGGGGGTGCTCATATCGATCAGCCACATCTGTACGCAAGTGATGTAGGCGCACAAGGCTATGGTGATATTTTTTTTTAATTTGAGATATTCAAATTATCAACCCCATATTCATTATTATTAAAAAATCACAGTAATGTAAAAGTTATTGACTCGTGGTAATTAGTTTTCGAACCTAAAGGATAAATACATCACTTTAATGGATGTCTATTGACTTTCACAACTATTCTCTTTGCAGGAAAATATGCATAAGTTAAATTGGAAATAAAGATGCAATGTAAATTAATATGGCACAATACATACCTGGAATGTGGGATGTCATCTTTGACTGGGTCATCGTCATCATAGATGGCATCATCGGTCACGGTAGACGAAGATGATCTATAAAAGAAAGCAAATGATAACCATAAAAGTCTAAAATATCAATTTCGCCCCTATGATGATTAGCCCAATCGTTTTAGGCTGCATGATAGTCTGTTTTGTTTTGCATAGGGCAGTGGCATAAGGAATGGGATTTTTCACATTAAACCATTTTCAATTTAATGTGTTTTCCTGTTAATATTTTCACTCGTCTTTTAGAGATTTTTCGGTGCAATTATCAAGGCACCCACCCCCTCAAACATATGTATGCTGGCATGCGTAAACCTATAATAGTGGACTGACAATATATATACATACATATATATATATATATACACACACACACACACACACACATCTTCATCATTCTTTTTTTTCTTCTGCCTCTTCTTCATTTCCTTTGTCTCCTTCTTCATCTTTTCTTCTTTCTCTTCTTTTTTTTTCTTCTTCCACTTCATCTTTTCTTCTTCTTCTCCTTCCTTTACCCCTCTCCCCCAAGATGAGTGGAAATGGAAATAAATATCTAGCATCTTTTCCTTCCCCTTCTTTTTCTTCTTCATCTTTTCTTCTTCCTCTTCTTCATCCTTTTTTTTTCTTCCTCTTCTTCTTCCTTTATTCCCCCCAAAGATGAGTGGAAATGAATATCTAGAATCTTTTTCTTCCTCATTTTCATCTACTTCCTCTTTCTCTTTTCTTCTTCATCTCTTGGCTTGATCTTTTTCTTCTTCCTCTTCTTCTTCACCTCTTTCCTTAACCCCCCTCCCCCCACAAAGATGAGTGGAAATGGATTTCTAGCATCGGTGAAAAAGAACTAAACTGTAATTTCTTAGTGGTGCTGCAGTCGCTGAAGTCGAATGAAATGATGGTTATTTGAAGATATATGGAGCAAACGTATGTGAAAAGCATTATAGTTCAGTGGTAAAACAGCACCTCATACTTTAACTTCTTTTTTTGTGAGCATGTGCAGATTCATCACATGATTAAACAGCTGATCACTATTAAAGTTCTCGGAAATTTACGAGTTACGCCTTACGGCGTCTTCTTTCAATTTTCGTAGCACTAGCAAGCAGGTAACATTCATCGAAAATAAGAGGAAAGTCTGGGATTACGTAGGGTGAGTATGGTTTGAATACATATTGGCAATATTTAGGAACAAAGTTAGAAAGTAATAGCGAAATAAGCGCGTGCAGTGTAGAATGTTGAGAACACTGACCGAGTCGTTCGATCTATGCTTTGTATAGGGCACGTATTTATACGTATGGGACTACTACATCGTCTGCGCAGACGACGATATCGAAATTTCGGTATCAAAACAATTCATCACTAATATGGGGGTTGATATGTCAACTAAATTCCTCGTATTCTTTTTATTATGAGAAAATGAAATTAAATCCAGGATCCAGAGGATATGCTAGATTGTGCACAGACAAAAGCTGTACAGATTCAATTTGAAAATTAACATGAAAATGTGAAAAAAAATAGATCTAGATCTTGACTAAAAAGTTGCAAAGAGAGTCTACCGGTACTAACTTTTTGTTGCCACGGATGAACTCCAGGGCTGATATGGCCTCATCATTTTCGAGCACGACGTCGTCATCGTAGGGATTTTGGAGTTGTACGAAGTCATAAGGAAGGATCTCCTTGATGAGTATGGTTGTTGCCTTGAGTGGAGATGGAGGTGGACCTCCACCGGTTTGCCGTATTTTTCGTTTGTACTCCCCAAACTCCTTCTTGGCACTGATCCGTTGTCTCTTCCATAATTCCTTCATTTGAGCTACAGTCCACTTCGCTCCAAATCTTTGTGTAAATTTTTCATTAACAGCTTTCCACGCATCTTTCTTTGCTTCATTTGCTCTCTGGTGAGTCTCCTTGCTACAAATTACTTGATGGTGATCATGAATGAGTTGTAACAGATAATTAATTTCACTGTTCTGCCATTTGTGGTTAGGCTTTGTTGGCTTTGCCATTTTTTAAGTTGCAGCAGTAGTTGTGTGGTGGAGATTGCATGCAGTGAAGTTGCATGCAGTGGTTGTGTGTGTATGTGCTGTGGTTGTGTGTGTTGTGGTTGTGTGTGTTGTGTGTGTGAATTGAACATAACCCAGCCAGGCAGGAACATACTTTTTGTAGGGGGGGGGGGGGGTGGAGGGAATTGCTATAGGCCTAGATCTATTTTTTGTTTTTTTTGACAAGGAAAATGTTGCCAGTGCTACTAGCTGTTGAATGTAGTTTTCAATGCACTGAGCATGCCCAGTTTATGGTAAACAAGGGGAAATCCCTGGTTTTGAGGTTAAATCCACAGTTGAAACCATGGTTTCATTTGAGTCCACTGTTGAAACCGTGGTTTCATTTGAGACCACTGTTGAAACCGTGGTTTCATTTGAGACCACTGTTGAAACCGTGGGTTTTAGAAACCATCGTTTGTGAATACCAAATTTTAGAAACCATGGTTTTTCAAAAACCATGGTTTCTAAAACCCACGGTTTCTAAAAACCATGGTTTCAAACGAAACCACCTTTGTGAATTCGGGCCATTAAGTGATTATTAATCACACACTCGGTCTCGAACAAAGAAAACAAACACAACAAGAAGTGAAGTCAGATATCGGCCGGTCGGCCGATCTCTTCTAACGTTAAGTTAATCTCTGCCGGCGTGGCGTCACTCATGCATGAACATTAATGGAAAGACAAGACAAATATGAGCGACTGGCGTGGAACATTTTCTACTCCTTACAGTGACAATCAGCTCACAGTTTGTCCAGAATATTTGATGATTTGATTAAGGCAAGCTTCAATTGCGTCTGCACTCCTATCGAACACAGCGAAGCGAAAAATACAGTCGTGACATGACAGTAAGTACGGTACTGCCCGGTACTACCGACGTGTTTTTAGTCCCATGTTTTGTTTTTCGCGTAGGGCCTTCCTTCATCATGCTTGGCTTGCAAGGCAGTTGCAACTTGCAAGTTACAAAACGTTAGATCTATTCTAGATCTACATCACACACTTATAAAGTGATATGATAATGTTTATTAATTTAGACTGGTAGATCAGTTCATTGGTAAAAAGACATGCTGCAGATCACCCTTGGTCACACATCAACTGGGAGAATGACGAATACGGTCAGCATGGTCAGTTAGTCATAATCATACTCAACTTGCGGTGTTCGTTCATGCAGGCTCCACTTCACTACTGCTACACTTCGCTCCACCTACCCGAACATTGAGTCTGTGAACTTACTCTAATTCCGAGTGACAAAGGCCAAAGGTGGGATTTTATGGGGGAAATATAAAATTGAATGCAAGTTGCAACATCAAGTCCAAGATCTAATACCGGTATAGGCCCTAGCGTCATTCTTATTTTACACATCGTGATGTTGCATGAATTTTAATTTTTTTGTATTTTCACCCATAAAATCCCACTTGTGTCACACGTAATATCAGAGCAAGTTCATGGACTTAATATTTGGGTAGGTGGAGCGAAGAGTAGCGGTAGTAGTGTGGAGCCTGCACGAACGTCGCTTGAGCCTGAGTAGCCTGAGGTATCTCATGATGGTTAGTTTCGCACGTTGAAACTGTCGACCACTATAGCGTTCGACCAATAAGAATGAAAATAGCGACTGGAAAAAATGAGTATTGCGTCTCCGAAATGGTGCAAACAAAAGGGAAATTGTATTTCTCCCTAGCGATATAGATTAGGATGTAGGATTGAAGGATTGGATGTGATATGATCGGGCTAGAAATAAAGCATGACTTTCTTAACATTATTCAACTACACGAATTCTATCTGTTAATCTTAATCATGGATGTGTAACAATGAGGAGACTACGTTCAACAGGAAGTTTGTGCAGATTAAAGTAACATGACAAAGAGGGAGAGCGAGGGGAGGCATTTACGTGCGTCTCTATGGTTTGTCAACATCACATTATTTTCTTTTGAATCTAATCTTGATTTCGGTTTCAAAACACGCCCCAATGAGTGAATATTTAAATCATATACGTGGTTAAATGGCCTTGATCAACCCCCCCCCCATGTCGAACAATAAAACACAGCCTGGAATTTGATGAAACCCGGGATGAAACCAATACAAAAATGTTTTTCTTTATCATTGCATCATTATTTTTGATATGAAAATATAAAGGAAATGAAAATAAAATTCTAAAAGCGATTATGACAGTGTCAACGCCCGATGCCAACGACAAATATTATCTTAATGATTGTAAAAAAAAAAGTGCACACAGTAATATTGTGGCAGAATAAAACTGGAAATACGAGACTCATTACAAAAGGAATGCAAAGGATATTCATTCGACCCAACCCATTTCCAGTTTTATTCATTCAAAATACCAAATTAACAAAATGCATCCATATGATTCGGCAATTCACACTGATTCAACAGGATGGGCAATCATTTCAATTAAATTTATAAAAATGAGGGGAAAATAAGAATGCTCTTGGAACTATTTTACTTGCGGAATAATTATCACCGATACTTAACCGTTTGAGGTGATGAATGGCGTGACCTCGTCAGAGGATGTTTAATAGTGAATAATTCGAATCTTCGGCCAAATACTAAATATTTGCGGAAACATATCGAATGACATATATTGGGAACAGTGATTGGCGTTTTCTGAAAGCCCAGATATTCCCCTTTCACCTGCCGTAGGTCCCATGCTGGAACACTCGGTCTAACTCTTATTGTTTACGATTGAATCTACGACCCATCCCAGGAAATAGGCGAAAATCGCAAAATCCGGCCAAAATTAATTTATGTTAATAAGGTTTTTCTGTTTTAACTTCAATAGATAATTGTTTACTCTTCATACCGATAATATAATTTCAATTTCAGTTCGTGCTTTTGTAGACACGGTACACAAAATATATTGATTTATAGTCCGCTATCTTCAAAATCTTTATTGGTCGGGCGCTATTGGTCGATAACTCCAGCGCGATGGTTAGTTTGACTGGATAACGTAGTTTGTTGTTAGACTTAAAATGACTAGCCCCTCTGCCATGCCTTTGGCATATTTAAAACTCACATATAACGCTAGAATTTAGCATTATTTATATTGGTTATAATATAACCTCGTTCCCAGATATGAGTGGAATATAATAACGTTAACAAACGAACAACAACTAATGACCGTTTGGCTGTGGATTTCTAACAGTCACAAGTGGGTTGCACTTGCTGTGATGCCACTTCTGGCGTCCACAACACACATGACACTACTTCTATGGCTTGATTTCTCTGTGTGCTGCGGCATGTATGATTGTGGGTCCCCAAGTCTTCGCACCCTGGCCCCTGCCCCCCATTCAGTTATTTAGGGCACACGCCTATTCTCATTCCCACCATTTGAAAGCACCCTGCCTCCCCCCCCCCCATATCTCATGTCTGCAAAAATTTCTGAACCCCCTGTCACCAGATTTTTCTGCCTTGGAAACCACCCTTAGTCCAGAACATGTACTGCTCAATGAGTAAATTTACCCCCTATCTCTGGTGAGCTGTCATTCCAACCCACTTTCTGAGGACAGATAGCTCCCCCTTCATATCTCATATAAGCTGCCATTGCAATAGATGTTCACTGATGTAATGATAGAGGAAAAGCTTTCAAAACTAGCAGGAATTTTCCCATTGGAGATATTTCACATTATCTCCTCCCTACCTTGACATTTGTGGTGTGAATTAAATTTTTCCATGACATATGTTGTGTTCAGGAGGCAAGATGCCATTTGAAAGAATGAGCAAAATCTGAAAGTATGTGTACAAAACAAATGGGGGGTTGTCCACAAAATCATCAATTTTGAAGCACATTCACCAATTTGAGGATCCCCATAGAAAGTACAAGACTTTTCAAACCTGCATAACTCGCTTATATAACCGATTTTGATTAAACAAGTTTTAGAATGCTCCTCTCATGTTATTCTTTCTGATAAGATTGTATTTTGGTGTCCTTTAAAATGAAAAACTAATTTTGCGATATATTTTGACATAATATCATGCGCTATCATATTTGCCATTTTTCCTCCATTCTTGATAATGATATCCTGCCATAATTTTCATTATTATTATTTTTGTGGGGGGGGGGGGGATTCAACCAAAGGCCCTCCACCTGTATATTTATAATAATACTATATAAACTATACAGGGACTCATCCACTATTGCCAAGAGGGGGCAGGCCGTCAAAATATCCGGGCAGTCCCATAAATACAGACGTACATTTCTTAGCGTGTAATGAGCTTTGACAAAAAGGGAATAATTAACATGTATTTTCATACAAAACAATGTACCTCCAAAAGAAAAAAAAATCCTTAAAAAATTTGGAGGAACACCCTTCCTGTGAACTTCTTCTTTTTCTTCAGAGTAGCAATTAAATCTGTATTCTGAAAATTCTTATATCTTGTATCTTTCACTAAGCGCGTATGATGTCGGAGGTGAAATGTGCGTAAAGCTAAAAACAGTTCCTAAATATCTACGGGTAACATATCGAGATACAAGGTATTCTGAAAAGTCTTATCTTTCTCTATGTTAGCTTCTTTGGAAAATACACTAAAATTTACAAGAGGTGGGGAGCTATTGTAACTTAATGTTTCATGCAATATCTGTCAACAATTATGTTTTGCTACCATCCCGCAAATTGTTTTACTGAATGATTATACAATTCAAAGACATTAAAGAGATGAATTTGCAGACTTCTAGCAATTTAAAAATCTTATTCAAGATGATGAAATTCTTCAAAGAAAAATGCCTCGGCGGAACAGCCAAGTGTATTTTCAGCACATTATCCTAAAAAGACTGGGGGGCTTATCCAGCCCCCCCCCCCTCGACATTTTTCGTGATAAATCCGCCGTGCGAAATTTTTTGACGCGTCGATCACTGAGTTTTTACATTCAAGTCTCGCGCAACTTTTGACACCAAATTTGCGACCCCCGGGTACGCGGTTCGGAAATTACGCAACATTTCTTAACTGCATGCAGACCCAAAATTGCACAAAAACGTGATCGTGGGTTCGAGTTCACCCCGGGCGGATGACTGAAGCCAGTGCGTTGTGTGTAAACGTCTCTCCCATGTTTCATAGATGCAGGCTATGTTACAATGGAAAACACTCCATCCCTCGGATAGGACGTTAAATGGAGGCCCCGTGTAGAGGAGAGTCACCACCTTTGCACGTTAAGAACCCACTGCACTATTCGTATAAGAGTAGGGGGTAACCCCGGTGTAGTGGTCCACCTGCATCCCCCAATCAGTTATATCGGGAGGAGAGACCTGCGGGTCATAGTGATTCAGTTCGCTTTTCGCCTCCCAGGCACAGGTGACGCCAAACAAATAATAATAATAATTTGTTTACAAATCCAATGCAAATGGAGTTTTTAGCCAAAATTTATGAATGTATCATTATTTGTCCTTTTACTGATTGAAATCAATTAATTCATCTTATTCATGCTCCAAATGAAGTCCCCAACAATTTCCATTGAAAAAACAAAGAAATATATAAGAAATTTAGAAACAATAGAATACATAAGAAAATAAATGTGATTTTTTTTTGTACTCTTGATCAGAGTGTTTGTGTACCAAAAATTTGCATTGTAGGGGCATTATATAGTTAATTACAGCAAAATTTTGATTTTATGCATAAATTAGCATAATAAATTAGCAATGACATTTTTCGCAGAAATTGATCTAGTAGTTTTGTAAGTTATGCCATGGGTAATGTGCGTGCCAAGTTTCATCGCGATGCAATCGACGGCCGAGATCATAGGGAGGGGGGCTGAATCACCCCCCCCCCCCGTCTTCTTGGGCATCGAATTAGCCCAGTCTATTTAGGGTTAAGATTTTTTTATAGAAGAGATGCTTTTACTGGTTGATTTTATCATGTAATACAGTTAATGACTTGTTGACCAAAAATATTTAGCGTTTTTAGAGATAAGATAGGGGATGTCCATACAGAGATAAGACAATTTTCAGATTACTGATTAGAGAGAATTTTAGCGAGCTGTTATTGAATACAATAAAAGTTACAAGAATTTTCAGAATACCACCCCTGGCCTTGTTAATGTTATATTGCTCCGGCTTATTCTGCATTTTCTGATCCTTTTCTCTTTCCATTGATCCAAATTTTGCAGGTGCTGGACCATCAGCATCTGTCCTCACAGATGTAGATAACCAGATACTTTCAATTAGCGGGGAGGAGACCCCTGTCATTGCAGGCATCAAGGATGCCCCAAATTCGTTGATGTCAACAAACAGGTAAGAAAAGAATAAGAGTTTTCACCATCTCATCACCAACAAAACTCATTTTCACCCAAATTTATAAATGTTGTATTAATACTTTAGTGATAACCTAATTGAAGTATTATTTAAATGACAAATCCACCCCAACAAAAGTTGATTTGATTAAAAAGAGAAAAGTCCAAGAAGCATGACATTAGAAATTTCATCAAAATCGAATGAAAAATGAGACAAGTTGGGGAATTTTAAAGTTTTGTTTAATATTTCACAAAACAGTTAAATGCACATCGTGCTCAGTATGCAAATGAGGAGACCAATGACATCATCCACTATTTCTTTTGTATTTTGTTACATAAAATATGAAATATTCAAATGTTCTTCTCATTGTTGAGTGAAACAACGATTAATTCCTCCCTGAACATGTGGAATTAGCATACGGTTCAGTCAAGTTGGTCCTTATTGTTAAATATATAAAAAATAAAAAATTGTATGATTCAAACAATAAAAAACAAAACTAATGGAGTGAAGGCCATCCATCATCAACTGTCATTTGCATGTCACTGAATGGTGCATATCACTGTTATGTGAAAAATATGCGAACTTTATGGCTTTAAAAATAAAATTTTCAGTGTTATACTAGTTTGAAAGTTCTCTCTTTGAATCAGCATTTTTCTTGGTTGGACTTGACCTTAAATATCTAGGTGTAACAAATAAAACAATCCAATACATTTTTTTCTAAAACATGAATTGTAGAATTTAGTTGATTTGATTGGAGCTATTAAGTATTTTCGCTCAACTTAAATGATGACAGACAATGATAGACTGACATGGTGATAACAAATACATTTATTTATTACCTGAAAAGCTGAATTACCTGAAAATCAGCTGTAATTTTCAAATTCAAGTTATAACAAATTTTGTTCATCTCTCCTTTAGCACTGTTTAATATTTTCTGTGTTATTTCTATAGTATCATGTGATATATTGTCATATATATTTTCGTAAAGTTCCTCCAGTCCTTAAAATGTTGATGATCCTACTCTTTCTTTTTTCTTTCAGGCTAATAAAATTGATTTCTCATAAATAATTTATGGAACTTTATATTAGTTGCTTTCGGATTAGCTTTATCTCTACATTTCTTTGAATAATCAAGTTGAATTATCAATATCAATAGATATACATGTACACACTAAGAAAAAAGGTGCAGATTTCCCGCTAGAGGTGCAAACCTCTTTCCACCGCGGTATTCGAGCACATTTGCACCTCTCATGGCCATGAGCTCGCTCCACTGCTTGTGAGGGTGCAAGTTTGCACCCCGCGTAGTCTAGGTCACACTCATCCTCGGCAATAGGTGCACAAGAAATGTGGCGAATTATATGATTTCACCCGAATAACGTTTGTTCTTCAAGTGAATAGAGGCTTTGGAAAGTATTTCATTTTACAAGCTCTAGAATAAATGTTAAATATTATAAAATGCGATTGAAATCCAACGGGATTTCGTTTACAGTCTAAATTCAAGGTCTGCATTTTTTTTCGCAACGTCTAATGATGCACGAACCAATAGGAGACCACGATTTAATTTCCCCTAATTTACGTATTCTATGTAATTTACAGAAATTTATGACCCAATAAAATCAGATTACAACTAATTCATTTGCCTTAAAATATTTGTGTCTTGATCTTAATTTTTTTTAATGTGGTCGTTGTAAAAGATGATTTTCTAATCCTCGAATATTTTGTGACACTGTTCATTTTGGTTGGTTGTGCGTACACGTGGTTACATGCACTGCGTGCATGCTATGCACGTGGTCGGTATCCGGTATTGATACGCATGCGTGCAATTAAGACTCCAACGACACCTAGTACTAGTGCATAGTGCCTAAATACAGTGCAGTGCATGCACTATATCGCAAATTGAATTGAACGCTGAATTTGAAAGCTAAAAAGCCACGCAGAGCCACACGAAAACCGATTCGGCAGCGAAAAAAGTTCTTCTTCGTGGTGATACCCAGTGTCATTGATAAGCATTATGTGCACATTTTTGTTCTTATATACTATAAACCAAAGTCAAGGTCTGTCCTTCGTGTAAGATTACTTTTCAGACCAACTACACTCCTAAGGCTTGGACCCGTTCATAGACTTTTTTGTTTGTTGCTTAATTTGTTGGTCATTCAGATTCGTCGTAACTTTAGAGACACTTTAATACTTTTACTGAACTTGTGAAGATCATTGTCTTTGACATGAGTCACATTAACTTAAGTTAACGTTACTTATTCATTAATAATAGTGCTCATAATCATATTTCATAATTTTATTTTTAAAACTTGATAAAGATTCAAGTCAGTTTCACCAATATAATTCAGTTGGTCGTAGTGATAGCTAACAAATGCATAGTATCGTGCAGTTAGGAAAAGCTTACTTCTTTAGTTTCTACCTCAAGCACCACTTATCACTGTTTCTTATCTCCTACACTATGATTGGAAACATTTATAATCATACTTGATATATCTATGTTCGTATTTTACAGGCAAATGACAGCTCTCAGGCGGACGGAGAGGATAAAGCCCGCATCCAAAAACACATTAAAGACATGAAAATGATGGCAGCTAGAAGAACCCAGGAGAGAGAACAAATATTGGACAAGTTTATACGTGCACAATCATACCGCAAAGAATTGATAGCACAACATGGCTGTAAAGACGTCTTAGTGAATTTCCCCTGCTGACACAATATTACTGGGCATTGTATTAATAATTTGCTTTTTTTCTTCCATAGTTTGTGAATCTTTATACTAAGCTTTACAATTGACATTCATTATGCATTTATTTTAATTACATTTTAAATTTCATGGCATGATTTTTGTTTTCTTTTTTTTTTTTTGGGGGGGGGGGGGGGATTCAGATAAGTGGAAAAAAGGTTTATTTACTGAGTTCCACCTCTGATATGGCATGTCTAAAATGCCTCTCAGGATAAGCTCCTTTTTAAAACACTGTCGAAGCATGATGGGCACGATTGCATGGTTGTGCTTTTCATTAGAATAAGAAGTCTGTAGTCTTAACTAATTTTTGTGCGCATGTTTATATATCATGTGTAGTTTATATTTTTTAGTATTTTTTTTTTTTTTTTTTTACAGTTGCTGAAAGAGCTAGAACTAATGTACAGGATCAATTACCTCAATTTGCTGCAAAGAAAGATGGGGGAAAAGTCTGCTGCAATTCTCCTACTTGCCGAGAAGTCGAGTGATGTTCTACTTTGGTAGAAAAAATACCATGCAAAGGTGGAGGAAATGTTCGAGGACAAGAAGAAGCGAGGTGCAGTATTCCCTCTTTCCATCGTTACCTTTTCCAATTTATTTTATCATTTTCATGTACTTGTTTTTCCTCTTCAGTATCCCATTGCTTATTTGATTGTCAGGATAATGAAAGATGTAAGCTTTCACCTTCAGTTATTGTACTGTAATAATCTGAAAATAATAGAATCTGAGCATCTACGTTATTCTCTGTTAACACGTTTTTACCCTGTTTCACACTCCATGTACATGCATTGCATTTTCCTTTTTATTTGTTGCTGTTTTAGACTTTGTACTAGGTGTTACAATTTTACATTTTCCATCTCTAGTACCTTGTTACTTTATTTATGAACGATGGGATTTTGGTAGTGCATAGCAGATGAGTGTACAACCTTATGGGTATAATTTCATTTTGTTACTTTTATGCATTTTTTTCAAAATTAGCTTCAGATTTTGGTCTATCTGAAACCCTCTGGTAGAAAAAAATTGTATTCATGATACATAAAGCAGGGGTTAGCACCTGAAATAAGGAATGTTTTTGCCTTCCTCATTACAGATGCAAATTCCTGCATTAAATTGTGAGGCGCATAAAGGATAGCAAGATTAGCAATGAATGCTTCTATTCATCGGACACCATCATTTGCATTTAGTGCTTTATTAATACAATTATTTTCTACCGCAAAGGGTTTCAGATTCACCAAAATCTGAGGCTCATTTTTTAAAAGAATGCGTAAAAGCAACAAAATGAAATAACCCGTGGATCCAAAATTATACCCATAAAGTTGTACACTCATCGGCTAAGCACAACCAAATTCTGATTTTCATTCATGAATAAAGTAAAATGTTATGTAGAGATGAAAAATGTAAAATGTAAAAAAAAAAGCAACACCTATTTTAATATACTTTTATACGTATTATGGTAAGTGTGGATGAAAGATGGTTTGGAGTGTTTGATGTTTCTCTTTCAGCTTTAAAAACAGAGGTTTGCTGCTTGCTGGTCCCACTTCTCCTTGGAGATAAGGATTCTTTGTACTCTGTTGATAAGATAAGAGCAAAAGGATTGCTTGTTAGTTCTCTGTTCCGCAACGTTCTTCTATTGCATTCCATGTTCACCCCTCACTTGATCACCCCACAAAACATTCTCTTCAGCGTTAACCCACCACATTAAATAACATCAGGAACGAAATGTGTAATGTAGATCGTTTATGGCAATGTAAGAGAACATGATGCAAGTCTCGAACTACATGCACAATGTTTGGTTGTTTTGAGTTATTTTCCAGTTATATGCATTTCCCCATTTTGGATACCCTTTTTCGTCCCAATACTATTTTTGTGTACGTTCCTTTTTCTTCTTGCAGGAACCTCTTGGACTAACTCCGTCAATTGTTCTGCATGGAGATGCCTTGGAGCCCAGTGATATTGAGATATGGTGTGATGGCATCCAGATATGCAAACCCTCAGGAATCGTGCAGGCGTTTGCCTGCACATTTGCCGCATTCTATGTATATGGCTTGGAGTATCCGAAACAGGGACGCACCACACTGTTGTTTTTGCAACAGGTTATTGGGGAAATTGGCATGGAAACTGCCATGCCTTCCAAAATACAAAAGTTCATTAGAATAAATGATAATGAAGACCTCATGTGCAGAATATGCACTCTGATGAACCTGTGTGTGATAACTTACTTTTTTGGATGTAGAATTTTTGGCACAATGTATGAAAACCAATCCTCTGTATTTGCAAAAAGGGGAGGTGACGTGGTCAAAACATTAACACCTTTTACATTAAAATGATCAGTGAAACAATGCCATAATAATAGTACATATGTCAATTTGAATAACAAGGGAATATTTTGACAGAATGTGGGCAATAGATGACAGTTTTATGAACATAATGAACATCTCATAACTTGAATAGTTTGATCTTCAAATTACTGATGCTACTCCTTATTTGAAAAGTTGAAAAAATATTAAGCTTTAATTTTGTCAACACCAAAGATATTGTTTGTAAAAACTACTCTTACCAAATAAGATAAGAATAGGCTTTTAGTCTATTTCATTTTTATATTTTTTGAGAAACAATGATTTGCATGAGTTTTTTCTTGTTTCAAATATGTTATACTGTTATGCGCCGAAATTTCAATTTCTGAAAGTTAGCAATATTGATGGTTTATTTAGGCAGTTTCTATGATTCTATCAAAATAAAACCTACCCTGTAACTATAGTACTCTGTCTTAAAAGCATTAGTGGGAAAATATGTAGATCAGAGTTCATTTAAAGAGAAATTCCAGTAGTTGCAGTAAACACTGATTTCATGAGAAAGTCTGTAAAACAAGGCTTAATTGTCAGCATATCATCGAGGATCTAGATCTGGTACTGTTACATTAACTGAACTTTGTGAAATCTTGAAATCTACGCTGAAAAATGTTCACGCCGAAGATCCCCAACACAGATAAGCGCACGTGGGACAATGTATAAATATTGCTTAGGGCGTCGGGCCCGACGCCCTACCCGATTCCTGTGCTTATTTGCTGATTTCTCAGCAATTACACAATTTCTTCCAGAATTCTTTGGCACATGCGTTTTATTTATACAAACAGACACTTTGGTGGTCATTTCATTGGATTCTGTACGAACTCATTTTGATATCGTTACCAAAACTAGCATTTACCTTTAAAGTCCAAAGAACGTTTGAAAAAGCAACATATTTTTCCTAAAACCTTTTCAGTATATGTATTTACTTGAATAATACATGTACATGCATATGACATTGTGACAAGCACTTATTAGGTCAAATTGTGCAGGGTATGTACATGTATCTAATTGTTCGGGTGTCTGGAAAAGGAAGACCGAAGACCGGGGACACATATTACACTCGTGTGAAAGCGTTTGTAGTTCACGCACGAAGTGTGTACAAAGCAGTGCAAAGTGTGTACAAAACACGTGCGCGGGTTAGAATGGACTTTGGACCTTGCCCCCTACACATGTTCTCCCATTGACATAACGCATGTCCCCGGTCTTCGATCTTCGTTTTCCAGACCTGTTGTTGGGTGTCTGGAAAACGAAGACAGAAGACCGGGGATCGCATCCGTCTAGCTAAAATAAACCATTATTACATTCAGATCAAATTAAAAAATATTCTGATATTGGATATGTAATCAGTTATGATTGGTTGATAAGTTAATGATTAATTGTATGGATATCGTGATGTGAATGATAATTGATTGAGCAATATATCGCGCTCAGCTCAGCTGGCATGAAAATTTTACTACCATTGACATAACGCATGTCCCCGGTCTTCGTTTTCCAGACCTGTTGTTGGGTGTCTGGAAAACGAAGACAGAAGACCGGGGATCGCATCCGTCTAGCTAAAATAAACCATTATTATATTCAGATCAAATTCAGGAATATTCTGATATTGGATATGTAATCAGTTATGATTGGTTGATAAGTTAATGATTAATTGTATGGATATCGTGATGTGAATGATAATTGATTGAGCAATATATCGCGCTCAGCTCAGCTGGCATGAAAATTTTACTACCATTGACATAACGCATGTCCCCGGTCTTCGTTTTCCAGACCTGTTGTTGGGTGTCTGGAAAACGAAGACAGAAGACCGGGGATCGCATCCGTCTAGCTAAAATAAACCATTATTATATTCAGATCAAATTCAGGAATATTTTGATCTTGGATACGTCATCTGCTAAGATTGGCTGCGGATAAGTTATGGTTATTAATATCGTTATCAGCTAGGACATAATTAATAAGGATACATAACAATTATAATTAACGTACATATTTTACCCATGGAATTCAGCCATTGCAGTTCTCAAAACTGTCATAAAACTGAAAACTTGCATACAATACACCTCATACTGCGCAATCACGTACAAGCAGTCTCAACTTAACTGCCGTTTGCAACTACCATTGACATTACGCGTGTCCCCGGTCTTCGGTCTCCGTTTTCCAGACCTGTTGTTGGGTGTCTGGAAAACGAAGACAGAAGACCGGGGATCGCATCCGTCTAGCTAAAATAAACCATTATTATATTCAGATCAAATTCAGGAATATTCTGATATTGGATATGTACTCAGTTATGATTGGTTGATAAGTTAATGATTAATTGTAAGGATATCGTTGCAGCTAGGGCATAATTAATACATAACAATTATAACGTACATAATTTATTTCACCCATGGAATTCAGCCATTGCAACTCTCAAAACCGTCATAAAAATGAAAACTTGCATACAATACACCTTATACTGCGCAATCACGTACAAGCAGACTCGACTTAACTGGCGTTTGCAACTATTTTACTACCATTGACATTACGCATGTCCCCGGTCTTCGTTTTCCAAACCTGTTGTTGGGTGTCTGGAAAACGAAGACAGAAGACCGGGGATTGCATCCGTCTAGCTAAAATGTGAAACTTGATAATTCAAGTAGATTTTAAAAAAAGAACATGCAGGCTATCGCGCATGTTTTAGATTTGGACCTAGAATCTGGGCTTTCTGAATACTTTCTTTAATGGAACATTATAGACAATAGGAACTTGGCAAATCAAACAATGTGACCACACAGCGTGAGCTTTAAAAAAAATGCTGATATGTAGACAATAAAACGGACATTTTACAGAGCACTTACATTTGTGAATGAAAAAATATTGAAAGCTCGATGTCCGAGCTAATTATGTTTTCTATAATAAATTCAAAACTTGCTCCATATCAGCCTACATATATTGAGCAAGATCTGAATCTCATCGAACAGGCAATTCTGGCGCGAAGCGCAAGCAAAATTTTTTTATAGTAACATGAACGATTTTTTTTTGACAAGTGTTCCCCTCACATTATTTCATTCACTCGTCTTCCTCCTCTTATTTTCCACTTATCTTTTCTTCTTCTTTTCCTTTTATCTTTTCTTCTTTCTCCCTTTTTTTTGCTCTGCCAATTTTTTTCAGGGGGGCACACCAAATCTCAGGGGGGGGCTCCCAGGCCCCCCCCCCTGAGACAGCCACTAGCTGTTGCGTTCTTAATTTCTTTCTTTTCCTTCTTGTTTTTTTCTGTTTTCTATTCAGATTTCATGTTAGCATTTTCGCATCCCGTTTATTCTTGGCTCTTATCCATCCATTTCCCGACTAAAATTTCTGTTTCACTTTGCCATCTCTTTATTTCTAACCCCTTTCTCACTTGTTTATTAGTAGGCCCTATTTCAGGATGATTAGATTTGTTCACTCCAATTATTGGTCCTTTTCCTTTCTCCTCTTGTTTCTTTATTCTCTTTCCCACTCTCATTGTTTGTCTCGCCCACAAGAGATGAAGGCGAGACTAATACCCCTTTCATAGTGAGAGCAGAAGTGGAGTTAGTCCGGAGTCCAGGAGGAGTTACTCCACTTTGGAGGGCAATATGAAAATTCTTAGATTTGTTCGATCCGGATTCAAAGCGGAGTACTCAACCCACTTCGAGAAGAAGGTTACAAACGGAGTTACTTCGCACCGGAAATGCGGTATGCGCTTATCGCTGTGATCTCGCCACTCGTATGGTGCGAACTCGCTTGGAAACCATGGCAACGACTGCAGATACACTGCTGCGGTGCTTGCTAATTTGAAAGGGGGTTTAAAGTGGGTTTAAAGTCGGTCCGCAGTACAAGCGTATAAACTCAATCCGGAGTTATTCCACTCCACTTCGCCTTCAGTATGAAAACGGTATATTATAGTGAAGGCGAAGTTGAGTTACTCCGGAGTAACTCCGAGTTGAGTTGATCCGCTTATACTGCGGACCGACTTTAAACCCACTTTCACATTGGTAAGCACCGCAACGGTGTATCCGCAGTCGTTGCCATGGTTTCCAAGCGAGTTCGCGCAATACGTGTAGCCGATCACAGCGATAAGTGCATACCGCATTTCCGGTGCGGAGTAATATTTAACCCTCTTCTCGAAGTGGGTTGAGTACTCCGCTTTGAATTCGGATCGAACTAATCTCAGAATTGTCATTTTGCCCTCCAAAGTGGAGTAACTCCTCCTGGACCCGCACTAACTCCACTTCGGCTCTCACTATATGTCGTCCGCCCGTCGATTCCCAGAGAGGGTTAGCCGATTGCTGCGGTGCAAGATAGACCAAAAGCCAATTCTGCATCGGCTTTTGGTTCTGAACCAAAACCAGATGCACGTGTAAACGGTAGTTTTCTTCCAAACGCGTCCTGAATGTTGCTGTCTCGAAATGTACGCGTGGGAACGTCTCGGCCGGTTTAACCGCAAATTAGTAAGCAAGCGACGCACTAGTGTTTCATGTTCGCCGACCGTATGGAAAACATTCTACAAGGGCGCGCTTGCCACCTGTCTTAGGTCGATGACATTGCTTTCTATTACAATTAGGTTTATTTTATACGGAGTTTTTAATGGGATGGTCCGGGTTGAAAGTATGTATAGCTTAATTAATAGAGTAGAATTCACTGAGTAAAATACCGAAAATTTCATCAAAATCGGATAACAAAGTTATTAAATTTCAAAATTTAGCAATATTTTGTGAAGACGACTGTTTTCACAATATATTGCTAAACTTTAAATTTCAATGACTAAATGTTACTTATCCGATTTTGATAAAATTTTCGGCACATTGCTCAGTGAATTCTACTCTATGTATTAAGATAAGTATTTTCAGCACGGACCATCCCTTTACATGTTTTAAGTGCCATTGACTTGGCGAGAAACTTAATCATGCAATGTCCACAATCACATAGGCTATATGACCTTTTATAAGTCGACTTGGCGAGATATCGTATCTCGTCATGGTGACATATAACTTTTTATAAGTGGACTTGAAGAAAACGAAGTACAATTGCATGAAAACGTGTCCGTAGCACGCGCTATAAGTGGTAATTACCTAGACAAAATCCCCGGTCTTCGTTTTCCAGACACCCAACTGGTCTGGAAAACGTAGACCTGGGACCATTGGCGGTGGAAGCCAAAAAATTGGAGGCGGTGTCCACCTGTTATTTTGGGATGGACAGAGGTAAAAAATTTGAAAAGCGCCCCCCAAAAAAGGTCATCAACCTAAATTTTAGGGGGGCGCCTAAAAAAAAATGACAAGCAAAAAAAAAAAAGTGGAATGCCTCTGGCCGTCTGACCTGCATCACGCGGTTCAATATAGCAGCAGTGCTGACTTTGAATACTACTCTAACTCGCACACAGGGGCGTCGATCCATTTTTCAGATTGGGGGGGGGGGGCAAAATCATGAATCAATTTTCCAAAAGCGCTCGATCACACAAAACAAACTCACACACACATATATGCCTATATATGTGTATATATATATATATATATATACAGTGCGTCCCAGAATAAACGAAACCGAGATTTAGCGATCATTTATCATAATTTAATCATAAATAAAATAGACAAATGACCTACCAATTTAAAGCTTAGAATCTCCTCTTTCATCTGATATTACTTAGGTTATTTCTTATTCACGCATGAGTGAGCAAAAACAATTTGAAGAAAGGATACCAAAAAGTCATTTGGCGGGGGGTATCTGGGTTTCAAAAAGAAACCCACATTTCTGAAAAGTTCAATATCTGCTCTTTAATTTGGTACCTAAATTACAGAAAATGGTCAAGAAATAAAAAAGTTCTGGTCATTTGAAATAAGGCTTGTATTTCCATAATTTCATGAGATAAACGTGTTTTCACCGGTTTCCCACAGAAGCTTTCGCATGGTGAACAAAAGATTTAATGCATGGCTGATCTTCAACAAAACAGAGTGTCGAGTGAGTTTGAAAGCCAGCCTGGAGAACCTCTTAATTTTATGAAATTATTGAAATTCAAGCCTTATTTCAAATGACCAGAACTTTGTTATTTCTTGACCATTTTCTGTAATTTAGGTATCAAATTAAAGAGGAGATATTGAACCTTTCAAAAATGTGGTTTTCTTTTTGAAACCCAGATACCCCCCGCCAAATGAGTTTTTGATATTCTTTCTTCAAATTGTATTTGCTCACTCATGCGTGAATGAGAAATAATCTAAGTAATATCAGATGAAAGAGGAGATTCTAAGCTTTAATTTGGTAGGTCATTTGTCTATTTTATTTATGATTAAGTAATGATAAATGATCGCTAAATCTCGGTTTCGTTTTTTCTGGGACGCACTGTATATATGAATACACACACATATATACATATCTCACCAGCAGATTAATGCGAGCGCGAAGCGCGAGCTGAAAATTTTGATATTTCGACCTGAAAAAAAATTGAGTTTAATGGACGTTTTTAATAAAGGACAAGATATATATCCAACAAAAGATTATTGCAAGTCGAAGTAGGAGTTCTTTTGAGGTTTAGGACTGAAAACGGGACCATATTCACCTATGTAATCATGGAGAGTATAGGTTTTTGTAACATAAATGATGCGAACGCGAAGCGCGAGCTGAAATTTTTTGGTATTCCAATTTGAAAAGTGGACATTTTGAGCACGATTTTAGAAGAATAACGAGTTGTGTATCTCAATCTCGCTTGCTGATTTATAAGTAACATTACAATCTTATTTTATTTTTAGCACATGCGGAATTATTGGGGGGGGGGCAAAACGATATGTTTGCCCCCCAATATTTTCATTGGTGGGGCGATCGCCCCCCTGCCCCCCCCCCCCATAATCGAAGCCTGTGCTCACACAAGATGTTCAGTGATACATGGTTACTCTTATGTCCACTTTCTATGAACTAAACCAATAAACTTACAGAGATATGATGGTTATTCAACAAAAAAACCCAACATGGCCAAAGTTCATTGACCTTACATTACCTTTGACCTTGATCATGTGACCTGAAACTCGCACAGGATATTCAGTGATACTTGACTACTCTTATGTACAAGTTTCAGGAATCAGATCAATAACCTTTAAAGTTATGATGGTAATTCAACAGATATACCCAATTCGGCCAAAGTTCATTGACCTTTGACCTTGGTCATGTGACCTGAAACGCGCACAGGATGTTCATAGATACTTGATTACTCTAATGTCCAAGTTTAATCAACTAGACCAATAAACTTTCAAAGTTATGATGGTAATTCAACAGATACCCCCAATTCGGCCAAAGTTCATTGACCCTAAATGACCTTTGACCTTAATCATGAGACCTGAAACTTGCACAAAATGTTCAGTGATGCTTGATTACTATCATGTCCAAGTTTCATGAATCAGATCCATAAACTTTCAAAGTTATGATGGGAATTCAACAGATATCCCCAATTCGGCCAAAGTTCATTGACCCTAAATGACCTTTGACCTTAGTCATGTGACATGAAACTCGTGCAGGATGTTAAATGATACTTGATTAATCTTTTGTCCAAGTTTCATGAACTAGGTCCATATAATTTTTAAGTTATGATGACATTTCAAAAACAACCTCAGGTTAAGATTTCGATGTTGATCCCTCCAACATGGTCTAAGTTCATTGACCCTAAATGACCTTTGACCTTGGTCATGTGACATGAAAGTCTAATAGGATGTTCAGTAATACTTGATTAACCTTATGGCCAAGTTTTATTAACTAGGTCCATATACTGTTTAAGTTATGACATCATTTCAAAAACTTAACCTCAAGTTAAGATTTGATGTTGACGCCGCCACCGTTGGATAAGCGGCGCCTATAGTCTCACTCTGCTTCGCAGATGAGACAAAAAAAAGGTTTTAAAAAAAAAAATAGGGGAGATCTCTTCCCCCCCCCCCCGCTTCCGCCGCCTATTCCGGGGACACGCGTAATGTCAAAGGTAGTAAAATATATAGTTGCAACGGCAGTTAAGTTGAGACTGCTTGTACGTGATTGCGCAGTATGAGGTGTATTGTATGCAAATTTTCAGTTTTATGACAGTTTTGAGAACTGCAATGGCTGAATTCCATGGGTAAAATATGTACGTAAATTATAATTGTTATGTATATGTATCCTTATAAATAATGTCCTAGCTGATAACGATATTCACACAAATAACCAAAACTTATCCGCAGCCAATCATAGCAGATGACATATCCAAGATCAAAATATTCCTGAATTTGATCTGAATATTATAGGCCTATCTTAGCTAGACAAATACGCGATCCCCGGTCATCTGTCTTCGTTTTCCAGACACCCAACAACAGGTTTGGAAAACAAAGATCGAAGACCGGGGACATGTGTTATGTCAATGGTATCAATGGTAGTGAAATTTCGACAGCTGAGCGCGATATATTGCTAAATCATTTATCATTCACATCACGATATCCATACAATATTAATCATTAACTTATCAACCAATCATAACTGATCACATATCCAATATCAGAATATTCCTGAATTTGATCTGAATATGATAATGGTTCATTATTAGCAAAACGGATGCGATTCCCGGTCTTCTGTCTTCGTTTTCCAGACACCCAACAACAGGTCTGGAAAACGAAGATCGAAGACCGGGGACATGCGTTATGTCAATGGTAGTAAAATTTTCATGCCAGCTGAGCTGAGCGTGATATAATGCTCAATCAATTATCATTCACATCACGATATCCATGCAATTAATCATTAACTTGTTAACCAAACATAACTGATTACATATCCAATAACAGAATATTCCTGAATGTGATCCGAATATAATGATGGTTTATTTTAGCTAGACGGATGCGATCCCCGGTCTTCTGTCTTCGTTTTCCAGACACCCAACAACAGGTCTGGAAAACGAAGACCGGGGACACGCGTAATGTCAATGGTATTTGCAAACGGCAGTTAAGTTGAGACTGCTTGTACGTGATTGCGCAGTATGAGGTGTATTGTATGCAAGTTTTCAATTTTATGACAGTTTTGAGAACTGCGATGGCTGAATTCCATGGGTAAAATATGTACGTTAATTATAATTGTTATGTATCCTTATTAATTATGTCCTAGCTGATAACGATATTAATAACCATAACTTATCCGCAGCCAATCATAGCAGATGACGTATCAAAGATCAAAATATTCCTGAATTTGATCTGAATATTATAGGCCTATCTTAGCTAGAGAAATACGCGATCCCCGGTCTTCTGTCTTCGTTTTCCAGACACCCAAAAACAGGTTTGGAAAACGAAGATCGAAGACCGGGGACATGTGTTATGTCAATGGTAGTAAAATTTCGACAGCTGAGCTGAACGCGATATATTGCTCAATCATGTATCATTCACTTCACGATATCCATACAATATTAATCATTAACTTATCAACCAATCATAACTGACCACATATCCAATATCAGAATATTACTGAATTCGATCTGAATATGATAATGGTTTATTATTAGCAAGACGGATGCAATCCCCGGTCTTCTCTCTTCGCTTTCCAGACACCCAACAACAGGTCTGGAAAACGAAGATCGAAGACTGGGGACATGCGTTATGTCAATGTTAGTAAAATTTTAACGCCAGCTGAGCTGAGCGCGATATATTGCTCAATCAATTATCATTCACATTACGATATCCATTTAATTAATCATTAACTTATCAACCAAACATAACTGATTACATATCCAATATCAGAATATTCCTGAATTTGATCTGAATATAATAATGGTTTATTTTAGCTAGACGGATGCGATCCCCGGTCTTCTGTCTTCGTTTTCCAGACACCCAACAACAGGTCTGGAAAACGAAGACCAGGGACACGCGTAATGTCAATGGTAGTTGCTAACGGCAGTTAAGTAATTGAGACTGCTTGTACGTGATTGCGCAGTATGAGGTGTATTGTATGTAAGTTTTCAGTTTTATGACAGTTTTGAGAACTGCAATGGCTGAATTCCATGGGTAAAATATGTACGTTAATTATAATTGTTATGTATCCTTATTATGTCCTAGCTGATAACGATATTAATAACCATAACTTATCCGCAGCCAATCATAGCAGATGACGTATCCAAGATCAAAATATTCCTGAATTCGATCTGAATATTATAGGCCTATCTTAGCTAGAGAAATACGCGATCCCTTGTCTTCTGTCTTCGTTTTCCAGACACCCAACAACAGGTTTGGAAAACGAAGATCGAAGACCGGGGACATGTGTTATGTCAATGGTAGTAAAATTTTGACAGCTGAGCTAAACGCGATATATTGCTCAATCAATTATCATTCACATTACGATATCCATGCAATTAATCATTAACTTATCAACCAAACATAACTGATTACATATCCAATATCAGAATATTCCTGAATTTGATCTGAATATAATAATGGTTTATTTTAGCTAGACGGATGCGATCCCGGTCTTCTGTTATCGTTTTCCAGACACCCGACAACAGGTCTGGAAAACGAAGACCGAAGACCGGGGACACGCGTAATGTCAATGGTAGTTGCAAACGGCAGTTAAGTAATTGAGACTGCTTGTACGTGATTGCGCAGTATGAGGTGTATTGTATGTAAGTTTTCAGTTTTATGACAGTTTTGAGAACTGCAATGGCTGAATTCCATGGGTAAAATATGTACGTTAATTATAATTGTTATGTATCCTTATTATGTCCTAGCTGATAACGATATTAATAACCATAACTTATCCGCAGCCAATCATAGCAGATGACGTATCCAAGATCAAAATATTCCTGAATTTGATCTGAATATTATAGGCCTATCTTAGCTAGACAAATACGCGATCCCCGGTCTTCTGTCTTCGTTTTCCAGACACCCAACAACAGGTTTGGAAAACGAAGATCGAAGACCGGGGACATGCGTTATGTCAATGGTAGTAAAATTTTCATGCCAGCTGAGCTGAGCGCGATATATTGCTCAATCAATTATCATTCACATCACGATATCCATACAATTAATCATTAACTTATCAACCAATCATAACTGATTACATATCCAATATCAGAATATTCCTGAATTTGATCTGAATATAATAATGGTTTATTTTAGCTAGATGGATGCGATCCCCGGTCTTCTGTCTTCGTTTTCCAGACACCCAACAACAGGTTTGGAAAACGAAGACCGGGGACATGCGTAATGTCAATGGTAGTAAAATAGTTGCAAACGCCAGTTAAGTTGAGTCTGCTTGTACGTGATTGCGCAGTATTAGGTGTATTGTATGCAAGTTTTCATTTTTATGACAGTTTTGAGAATTGCAATGGCTGAATTCCATGGGTGAAATAAAATATTGTCACGAAATGGGTTTTATTTCGTGTTAGGAAATTATCTTTGGTTGATTTATAATGATTTTGTCGTAGTTGGCGATATTACATGCATGTTTCTACAGTAATAATGACGTAGATAAGACATTGAAAGTTATGCATGTTTTGAATGTTTTTGTGGAATAACAAGCTTAACTACAGGAATCAGATGCATATGGTCGGGTGAGCTGTTGGAGCTGACAACAAAGAGTGTAGCCGTCTGGAGGTTGCCTGGTTGTGGTACTGGCAGGATCGAGGCGTGTGCAAGTGTCAACTGCGGCAGTATATCTCTGCCAAACGGATCCACGACTAAAAGTTTGGAAATCGACGCGGCGACGCACCCGCCGGAGGCAGGCATCCTAACAAGAGCGAGCTGCTGGCGGACCGAACCCACGCCGCCGCCCAGCGGTTCCGTCACAAGCGGTACATCACTATGGAAGGAGAACTGTTAAAAGTAGTGATAGTGGAACTCAAAAAGGCGTCGTCTTGAACAGTATATCTTGTGTTCTTTGGAGTTATGTTGTTAATACAAGGACACTATAAGAAGGCATGCCACCATGTACCTTGGACATTATTTTTCATGCCGCATTGTTTAAGAGTTATCTTTTCGTGCTACAGTGTCTGATGTTGTTAAATGACGCTCGGGGGCCGAGCTTTGAAAAATAAGGGAGTTGTGTCACGAAATGGGTTTTATTTCGTGTTAGAAAATTATATTTGGTTGATTTATAATGATTTTGTCGTAGCTGGCGATATTACATGCATGTTTCTACAGTAATAATGACGTAGATAAGACATTGAAAGTTATGCATGTTTTGAACCGTTTTTGTGGAATAACAATTTTCTGGAGATGCTTAACTGATTATTATGGTTATCACTAGCTTGATCTAAATGAAAGCTTTAATTTGATATGTCATTCATGCATATCCGGTTTTGGAGACCAAAGTTATAGCTGTTTTAAGATTGTAACAGAGGTTAACTATAACAGATATTGTATAATTAATGCATAAGTACAGTAAGTTAGTGCACTCGTGAGGCTTTGCCGATGATCTGTTGAAATACGGTGCCCACGGGGTGCATTGCACGTAAATCTGGTTGGTCTGGAGGCGGACGGGTTGGTCTGAAGCAGACGGTCGGAGGTCCGGAGCAGACAACGGGAAAAACTACAAGTAGAGCAGAGCCAATGGGTGTGGTCGTGGGAACCTGACTGCAGAAGGACCCATACATATGGTCGAAGAACCAGACGTCGTTTCCGGTACTGAACAGAGGTCCCTGGTTGCAGTACGGTAACAGACGAGGTTGCGGTACTGAACAGACGTGGTTGCAGTACGGAATCAGACGTGCTTGGTAGCAGTACTGAACAGATGTCGGTGGTTGCAGTACGGACTCAGACGTGGTCGTGGTACTGAACAGACGTGGTTGCAGTACTGAACAGATGTCAGTGGTTGCAGTACGGACTCAGACGTGGTCGTGGTACTGAACAGACGTGGTTGCAGTACTGAACAGATGTCGGTGGTTGCAGTACGGACTCAGACGTGGTCGTGGTACTGAACAGACGTGGTTGCAGTGCTGAACAGACGTTGTTGCAGTACGGTATCAGACGTGGTCGTGTACTGAACAGACGTGGTTGCAGTACGGAAATTCAGACGTGGTTGCTGTACTGAACAGACGTAGTAGCTGGTCGTAAGCAGACGACGGAGGAAATTAACAGAGTCCATGGGTATGGTCGTAGGAGTTTAACTACAGAGAAACCCATACCTATGGTCGAGAGAGCTTAACTACAGGAATCAGATGCATACGGTCGTAGGAGCTTAACTACAGAAATCAGATGCATATGGTCGGGTGAGCTGTTGGAGCTGACAACAAAGAGTGTAGCCGTCTGGAGGTTGCCTGGTTGTGGTACTGACAGGATCGAGGCGTGTGCAAGTGTCAACTGCGGCAGTATATCTCTGCCAAACGGATCCACGACTAAAAGTTTGGAGATCGACGCGGCGACACACCCGCCGGCGGCAGGCATCCTGACAAGAGCGAGCTGCCGGCGGACCGAACCCACGCCGCCGCCCAGCGGTTCCGTCACAATATGTACGTTATAATTGTTATGTATTATGCCCTAGCTGCAACGATATCCTTACAATTAATCATTAACTTATCAACCAATCATAACTGATTACATATCCAATATCAGAATATTCCTGAATTTGATTTGAATATAATAATGGTTTATTTTAGCTAGACGGATGCGATCCCCGGTCTTCTGTCTTCGTTTTCCAGACACCCAACAACATGTCTGGAAAACGAAGATCGAAGACCGGGGACATGCGTTATGTCAATGGGAGAACATGTGCAAGGTCCAAAGTCCATTCTAACCCGAGCACGTGTTTTGTACACGCTTTGCACTGCTTTGTACACACTCCGTGCGTGAACTACAAACGCTTTCACACGAGTGTAATATGTGTCCCCAGTCTTCGTTTTCCAGACATCCCTAATTGTTCTGTGTGTATTGAGTTGTGTAAAATTGGCATTTTATGTTTCTTGCCCACAGTTGCTGGTTATATTGTAATCCAAGACATATGGATGCAGAACCTCATCTCTCCAGTAATACTTGCCCAGAACACTGAAATAATATCATTTGTAGAATAAATCTGTTTTAATAATGGATGAACACACTACTTGTCATTAGATTGTAATGATTGTTAGGAGTGATGACCTTTGAAAGGATAAATCTACGTGTAATTGAAGTTATATTAAATTTTGAAGAAAACGGGTTTAGTTCACGTGATGTTGTTTGCATGTACAGCTGTAGTTAGAAGTGCTATTCATGTTATGTTGCAAACTACATGTACATGTACTCTCTCTTTCAAACCAGGCTGAAAAAAGTGGCAGTGATTATGACAATTTCTTATTGTTTTATCATAAATATTTTAACAGACATGCCCTCTTGCTCACATTGGAAAAGTGTGACTAAATGATAAAAAGTAGAAGTAAAAAGTATTAACTTAATAGTTTGGATTTAAACTTTTAGTACAATGGAAACTCGCTATAAAGAGATCTGATACATGTACATGTATAACAAAATACCTGATATAACAAGCTGTTTTGGTCCCTATGAAATAAATTACCATTGTTTTTGGACTACTTCTATAACAAGATATATGATATATGTACAACAAACAAAATTTCATGGTCCCAAACATCTCGTTATACTGAGTTTCCCCTGCATTGTATTAATGCTGATATGCATGTACATGTCTCTCTTATTGTACGATAGAATGAAGTTGGATTATGTGTGTTAAAGTTATTAATGTATTCAAACTATGCCAATAATGTATTATGTTTTTAAGAAAATATTCAAATGTGATTGCCGGTTATGTTTAAGCATAATGCATTTAATGAAGAGGTATCGAAAAGAAACAAGTAATGCTGCATTGTGTTCTTCGACGGGTCTAGTTTAAAACATACATGTCTATGTACAGCATTGTATGTTGCTGCTAAGTGTGCTTTGATAGCAATTTCTTGCCCATATTATGTCCATTCTACTGACAACTTATTTTACTACTTACATGTTTGCAACTGTATTCTACTACATTAATATTTATTTTGTTACATTTTTAGCAAATGTTGCGAGGATAATTGAAAGTACATTTAGTTTCAAAACCAATCAGACAGCTTACTTTAATTTTGACGTACAAAGACGTATAAGAGAATTAAATGTCAATGTAAATGCGTTTTCAACATACATTTAGTAAGCTTTTCTTTTGTGATGATTATGGAATCATATTTGATATGTGCACTGTATTGCCTGTTGTATTTGTTGTATGTTTCGGCATATGCGTTTGTATGTGTTTGCGTGTGTATGTGCGTGTGTGCTGCTGTATCCGTGTGTGACTGTAAAGGGTGCACTTCTGAAGTGCTTGCACCCCAAGGTATACCTCTTGCACCCCAAAAAATGCACTTTTTGCACCCAATAGGTGAAAGTTTGCACCTTGAAGGTTGAAAATAATGCACCTATAACAATTTGAATAGGTGCAAACCTGCACCTTTAAGGTTCAACTTTGCACCTTTAAAGGTGCAGACCAATGTCACACTGGATGCATCTGTAAAGGTGCAATATTGCACCTTTAAAGGTGCACCCAGTGTGACATTGGTCTGCACCTTTAAAGGTGCAAAGTTGAACTTTTCTTCTTAGTGTGTAGTGCTTCTTTTCCACTTCACCTCAACCTAATAATGGCTATATATATTTCGATATAAGTTCTTGTTCTTCATTTCACAGTTCATCTGACATGGGTCCACAATTCTGTGGATGGGGACAGCCATGCGTCAACATCTCGCTTGTCCATGAAGTCTGGGTTTCATACAGCACCAAAGCGAGCACCAAAGAGAACAGCGGACAATCTCTATGAGATTTACCTGGAAAAGGAGATTGAAAAAGTAGCGCTAAGTTCCAAGAAGCTGCGTTAAGAAATGAGCAAAATCGCCCTTGAGAAAGAGTTAATTGCTTTGAAAATTCAATAATTGAAGAAAGAAATTGATTGCCCAGTCAAACAGGAAGTTTTTGATCTTACTTTTCGGCCTGAAATGTAGTTGCTTTGAATATATACATGTAGATACAGGTTGTTTTCCAGTGAATTTCAATAATTAAGTAGCTCATCCCTTAATGTTTAACAATATTTTGCCGTCATGAATATTCATTAGGTGGAGTGACAATGTCATGTCCCAGCTTTCCTTTTTCTTATGTTATTACATGAAATCATAATTCCATATTTTCATACAGGTGTGCATAATATGTCTCCCTTGTAACAAAATAAGTTGCAGCAATGAATATCTTATGTATTAAATCATTTGCCAATCCAAGTTTGTTTCTCATTCTGGAACAAAATATGAATAAATATAGGAACATTCAAAAGAATAAGTGGGGATATTTTCAATATATTGGTAATGATGATTTCCAATACACTATTTTAACAATGAATGAATAAAACTGTTTGTGTAAATGATGGGGCTAAAATGTTATGATTTTTCATATGAAATATATACCGGTATATTTTACATGGCACAACTGTCACTTGAAATTCCACAAAATATTTTTAAAAGAAATTCTACTTTTTCAAACCTTTCTGCATTTTATTAAACTGTATGGTTTGTCTTCTTTTCCAGATTTTTGTTTGAAAAACATGATTTGTCTTATTTTCCTGATTTTTTTTTACAACTTGAAAAAAACAATGGATTTTCAATACACTATATACAAAAAGAGTGATCATCACGGAAATCCAAATATATGATTGGTATGTAAATATTTTGTTTTACATCTTATAATAATTTCACATTAGCATGCAAGAGGGAGTCATCTATCAGGGTAGTATTTATAAAGGTTTTCTTTTCATGCTCTATGACAAAGAAATTAACCATCTCTAACCAGTGAAAATCACTAGTTTATCTGTAGGGATTCACAAAAGAATATGCTTGCATGAAGTAAAAAATGGTTAGAATCACCTATTTCATGTTCTATGGAGATAAAAAGTACTTTTTCAGTTCACTTTATGTCAAATCAATTACTTAAATTAAAATAGGCCTACTATTTATAGTTTCTGAATAGAAATCCTGCAATTTAATGCAGTATATATTGTATTTTGTATGGGACATGTCCCATATGACACACACTGTATTGTACGAGACAACTTTTAATAGTACAATTATTGAAAAATGAAGGGCAGTAATGAGATCGTTATAGGATAATTTTATCACCCATGAGTCAAGATTGAGAAACTGATATTGTAAGATTGCATCATAGAAAAATGAAATTGTAGGAAAAACTTTTGCATTGTCATTTGTCAGTCAGGACATTGCCAAAAAGAGGTTCTGAAAATCAGGGCTGCCCTTATTATGGATCATGAAAATGTAGATATTTTTTGGAACCATCAATGAAACAATTATTCCACTGACCCGCAATATTTAAGATATTCTCGTGCTTTACCAATAATCATTCCGGACAGTGTTTGTACTTGACTATTTAATTACCGAAATTATTGAAAAAAATATATATACATATCTGACTTCACTTTTGGTTAAAACTCATAATTTTCATGCAATTTAGGTATCATAGTAAAATATTAAACTACGTATGACTTATTGAAAGCACGTTGAAATTCATATTTTTGAAGTTCCATTGTAGATTCGCCCAATATTGTTTCTGCATGATACTAAGTTCAGTCATATTGAATGAATTTTTGATTGCGTTAAGTGGGGGCATCTGTCAAATTTCTAGTTTGCTGTACTGTTCAAATGCTGTATACATTAAAATGAGTTGGTAATTACCTAAAATATATGTAATCTTGTGCAAGCAAAAGAGAATATATATATATATCTATATATGTATATACAGGTATATTTATGTGTTAAAAATTATTTGGACAGAAATTATGCAGAAAATATTTAAACATATTTATGTGTTAATATGTTATACAGGAGATATATAGAATATATATATATATATATATATATATATATATATATATATATATATTTATGTGTTATAAATTAATTATACAGTATATTGGTTGATAATTAAAATACATTGTATGCAAAAAATCATATTTCCTTTTTTAAATTGATTATTTTGGTCAGGAGTGGACATTTAATGTGAAAGATGTAGGGGAGGGAGGATGAAATCCTAAAAGCAATACAAAAATTTAAAAAATAGCATCTTGAATGGGAAAATTTTCCAGTAACCTTTATATACATATTATATCGTCAAGAAGAGGAATTGTGTTTGAAACCCTATCACTGTCATATCTAAAGGGCATGTTCACCCCAACAAAAGTTGATTTTTATAAAGAAAAATCAAACAAGAATAATGCTAAGTTTTTTAAAAATCTGATGTAAAATAAGATAGTTATGAGAGTTCATAGTTTCGCTTATTTGAATAATCAAAACAGTTACAACATGTATATCAGTATCATGGATGATATGCAAATGAGAGATTGGATCATGTTACAATTATCTACTACTGCTATTCAAATTACAATTGCTATTATAATTTCTTTGAATTGGAGAATATATAATTTTTGAAATTCTACTATAATAAAGTTCAATGGGAGAAATTAAAACTTTATTTCACATTTTAATGAGGAAAAATTGAAAATATTTCGTGTCTGAAAAATACAAAAGAAATAGTGGATGACATCGATCACATCACTAACCAGGATATGCAGATATTAAACTGTTTTGTGAAACCATACTTTAAAACGCCATAAACTTCTTATTTTACTTCACATTTTGATGAAATTTCTAGTGTTATATGCTTGTTTGGATTTTCCCTATTTGAAAGAACTTTTTCTTGAGCTAGATTCTTGCCCTTTAATGATTAATTGCCCATTTTGATCAGATTCATCCCTAAGATTGTTTGCAATCAGTTGAATAAATTAAAAGGGATAAGGGGGCGGGGCACAATCCCTCAAGATAAAATCAAGGTGGCAGCCTCCCCCCCCCCCCCCCGGATTGCCTTTTTACGATTTTGGTTGAAGTGACTGATTAGTGAGGAGTTCTGGCATTCCAAATTTTTCTTCAGAACTTTTTTTGGGGCTTTTTTAACCAATTATGATTCTCCTACCTAATTTAGAAAGAATATTGAGAAATATCCATTTTTTATGACGTCACTCTACTTTTTGGGGGATTGATGTTTTATCTTTATGACGAGAAAAAAATAGTAGGCCTACAGTGTAATGTGAGAAACAATTATGTAAATTCATAAAATGTTTTGAAATTATTGAGAAAGAAAATAAAGCAATGCTGATGTTTTTTATCCTCGCCACCCCCTTGCATGGTCGTATGCAGAATAGGGAGGGGGAGCAGGGGCTGTTGCCCCATCCCCCATTTATACATTTACATTTATATACTTGAAAATAAAGACAAAAGAATCAAGTATCCACGAAATCCTTCAATTTCATTTAATAAAAAAGTTAAAACAAAAATGGCCCCCAAAGTCAAGCTCGTGCAGTCGCTACGCTTCCTCACCTTTTTTCTTTGTTTAATATTGAAATCATACCACATATTGATTAATAATGATTAAAGTGATGTAGCGAAAGGCAACATACTGTGTGAAGTGATTATTGTCAATTTGTTGCCGATATGCTTGGCCACCTAACCCATGTTGCTCGGCATTGTCTTGTGGCGGTTGGTTAAAGTCAACCTCCTCATCTTCTCCTTCCACGTCTGGTATATTCAGCATCTTGGCAATGTTGTACAAGATACAACAGCATCCGATGATCCGACTTGCCTTCGAGGGGGATACTCTCAGCTCTCCATGTAAACAGTGGAAACGTCGTTTCAGCTGACCGATGGCTCTTTCCACCATACTTCGAGTGAGCTTGTGAGCCCTGTTGAACCGTTCCTCAGCAGGAGTCTGTGGCCTGAGAAATGGAGTGACCAACCATCGTAGAGAAGGATACCCACTGTCTCCCAAGAGATGACCGTCTCCATTGTTGAGGATCTCACCCAGTTCACTTTCTCTCAAAATACGTGAATCGTGTACACTGCCAGGCCACTGGGCATCTATGTTGATGAGCCTGTAACTTGCGTCAACCACAATTTGAACATTGATGCTGTGGTACCTCTTTCTGTTGACGAACTGATCTTCGTTCTCCGTTGGTCCTTGTATCTTCACATGGGTGCCGTCAATAAGGCCAAAAAATGCCAGGAAAGTTAGCGATACCAAAAAATCTGTCCATGTTTTGCCGCCTTTCCACATCATTTGGCAGATGCACGAATTGATGCAGTTTGGTTAGTAAGGCGTCGGTAACCTGCGTGATAATCTTTGACACAGATGGTTGAGAGATACAAAGTGTGTCGCCATCAGTCCGCTGGAAACAGCCAGTGGCATAGAAATGCAAAGCTGTGCATATGTGACTCGGCATACCGAAATGAGAGAGAAGTCGCAAATGAAAATTCCTAGAAATTCGACAAACTAATAAAAAAGTCAAAATTTTGAAGATTTTTTTTTTTATTATTTTTAGATTCTTCCATGTTTCATGATTACTGTGTGAAAAAATGAATGAATTTGATAACGGAAAAGTGATAGAAAAACAGTTTTTCTGCGAGTGTTTTTTTCGGTCAGTTCGAAATTTTTTTATACTTGGCACGCTCGATTTCATCGTATTTCGCTTCATACTAAGCTCCGCCCCTAGCAACGTAACGCCATTGTTGATTGGCTATTCATTTAAACTCAAGTACAGCTGGCGGCGTCCGCCGACCGTCCGCTCGATCGATCGGTTCAATGAGCCTCAAAAGAAAGATCAAAAGCATCGCTTTCAATAGGTATTCTGAAATTGAAAAGGGGGCTTCTGAAAGTTAACAAACGGGATTCAACTTCTAAAGGGCTATTTTTTGTAATAATGGTAGTTGGTACTAGGCGGGGGCGTTAGCGATAGATTTCATCGCCATAATATAATTAAAAACGGTGGGGGCGGAATTAAGAAAGGGAGCAAAAAGAGGAAAGGGAAAGAAAGCGAGGATAGGGGAAAGGAGAAATGGAAACGGAAAAGTGAAAAAAAAACAATGGAGGATCCAGGGAGGGGGGCCTAATATTTGAAAAAATAAAAGAACGAAAAGGCGCCGCTTAAAAAAATGAAGGAAAGAAAAGAACATTTTGACAGGGTCAGACTTTACCCCTTTTTCAATTTGTACTTTTATGGCGCCGGTGAAGTACAAAAATATGTATGCCGCTCGGCATTACGCCCCCCCCCCCCTTCGCCAAAAGCTGGATCCGCCTATGAAAAAGTAAGAAAAACATACAAAGCGGGAGAGGAAGGAAAGAACATGTGAGAAAGAACAAATCATTCCATTATGCTAGCGTGATTAGTCAGAAAGGGAAATAAATGACAAAGATGCACAAAATAGCAAACAATTAACGGCGGGAAATCAAGCTGAGGTAGAATGGAATGAGTCAAAAGTTCGATTGGAAAATTAACAAAACGGACAAAGAAAACAGAGAACTATAACACAACCGGGTTGTCTTGTTTTAATGTTTGAATCATACTTGCAATCAGATTTAAAATGGCGGCTAGTTTTAAGGTTTAAAATGAGACTTGGTGATTTTATTATTTATTTTAAATCTATTTATTATTATTACGTTTTTCTCTCTCTCTCTCTTTTAGGGTGTCTCTCTCCTCCAAAATAAATCATTCAATCTTACAAAGGCTTTTGCATGGTCTCATTCTTTATCTGTTACTGTGTTAGAATAAAATATTGGTTGTGCTTGATTTGATCCGAATCAGCATTCATGTTGGAGGTGCCATGGCCGAGCTGTGTCTGGCTATACATGGAGAGTTCAGGTCATAATGACACGCTTGATAGACTACATGTCACAAGTCCGGGTAAGAGTAAACGCCATCGACATTCAAACAAGCCGATGGCACAATCCCTCCTCCATGGTTTTAGGTCCAACTTTTTAACCCCGCCTTTTATTTCATTAATAAGGGAGATCATGGCATTCTTTTTTTCTTTCACGAAGATTCCCGCGAAGATTATTATAAAACCCCGGTTTATCCAATGATGTGTACGTAGACGATAATTGATTGACGTGGAACGTTGTTTCGTCGTGCAGTCGCGCGTGACTAGCAAGTTGACTATTGTTCTCAATGCAGCTTCCTCATTGGTTAATCGTTTCGCCTTTTTTGGCACGCGGTTACTAGGGCCTTTCGGTTAGCTCAGCGGTGGCAAAATATATTTTTTTCATGGAGCAGGGTCAAAACGGAAGTCAAACTTTGAAGGCGTTTTTCTCTTGATTTTTATTTTCAAGAGCCCAATTCTTCCTCCATTCTAAAGCTAATATCTCCACTAATATTTACTCCTAAGGGTCGAGTGATATATCAAATTAAAGGTAAAGAAACGGGAAATAATAATCACTAAAAAAGTTGGATTTGAAAAATTCCGACTTGTCTCTCATTTCGGTATGCCGAGTCACATATCTTATCTATGGGTTCAATAGGAAAGCTTCGATTCGCTCTAGGGGCAATGTCATCGTACATGAGATTGGTGATGTAAAGAATACTTTCCCTGTCGAATCGATAGCGTTGGATAAGTTCAGCATTGGTATATGTATTCAAGGGATAAACTCGTCTGTCTGCCAAATACCGTCTCATTTCATGCTGGTTGTGGTGCAGGCGGTGGATGAAACCTGCCATCATTACTGTTTATGCTACACACTAAGAAAGAAAGTTCAACTTTGCACCTTTAAAGGTGCAGACCAATGTCACACTGGGAGCACCTTTAAAGGTGCAACTTTGCACCTTTCAGGAAAAAAAATCTTCTAACATAAGACCTTATATTCTTATTCTCGTGGAATAACACGAGTTTTAAAAATGATTAGTCTGTGAGTAATTTTCTGATAACATGTCTTTATTGAGTTGAAATGACCTTGATATTTTCTTTAGGGCACTGACTTGTTATCACTGTATTAATAAAATATTTGAAACAAGTCTCTCGAGATGTTATGGTTTCTGGGCTTGACAGCTATGACATAATTTATGGAGGCGCGATAGCTCAGTCGGTAGGGCGGGGGATTCGTATTCCGGTGACCCGGGTTCGATTCTCACTTGGTGCGCTAGTGCCCTTTGGTAAAGCATTAATCCTCAGTACCAGGTCCTTCGGAGAGGACCTTAAGCCGTCGGTCCTCTGGTTGCTTGCTTACAAGCATTCATGCTTTCTTAGCAATCAGATAAAATATCACCACCAATCAATAAATCACCAATCACATAGATTCCATATGTTGCTCGAGTAACTAGTGTTCACGCGCATGATATCGGGTCCGGTCTGAGCGTTTCTGGGCGACCGCGCATTTGTTAGACGACACAGCCAGCATCATAGAGTTATAAACCTTATAATTGGTGGACCACTATCAATTGGCCATTCGCTTTTAGTCTGAAATGTATTTATTAAAAGGTTAAACGTTATCACACTGCTAATGGAAAAGGGCTTATCGAAGGTATGTTTCATAGAGGAACTGTTCGTCAAAAGACGCGAGGCTTACTATGATAATGTATTTACCCCGTTAGGGGCGAAATTTTTTATTTTTGACAATGGAAATGACAATTTTCAGGCAGAAATGTGCCCTCGCTTACTTTTGTCCTTAAATAATTTATCATTTTTCTACTTTCAGGGGGGCACATGGGGGGGGGGGGGCGAAATCTCGTTTTGCCCCCAAAATGTTTATTTGGGGGGGGGCAAGTGCCCCCCCCATCTTCCGGCGCCCTTGTTTTTTTAGAGAGTTGTCTTTATTCCAGACCCGGTGATTTAAAAATGATTTAAACAATCCTAAAAACAAAAGACTCAAATTCTTGTGGAATAACACGAGTATTATGCTTAGTCTTTCGTCTGGACCCGGTTATTTAAAAGATAAAGAAATATTGAAAAAAAAATGACAGCTGAGATCAATCTTCAAAATTAAACCCACTTAAAATGCTTGGGCTTAGAGTGTTGTCTTTACCCCTCACCGACGTATATTATAACTTTTGAAACGACCGGGTCTGAAAAAAGACTTTGGACTTGCATTATAATTTTTTAATTAACCGGGTCTGGAAAAAAGACTTTGGACGTATATTATAATTTTGAAACAACCGGGTCTGGTAAAAAAACTTTGGACGTATATTATAATTTTGAAAAACCAGGTCTGGAAAAAGACTTGGACCTGTACTGTAATATTTCAATAACCGGGTCTGCAAAAAAGACTTTGAACTTTTGTGCTATATGAACGCATTACTGTAGGATTTTAGTTTAGAACGGATTCGCCAAAAATCCCTTCAAATTTATTACATTTGTGGGTAAAGTCATTATTACATTTGTGGGCGATAAAAAATTATTACATTTGTGGGTAAAGTCATTATTACATTTGTGGGCGATCAAAAATTATTACATTTGGGGGTAAAGTGTTATTACATTTGTGGGCGTTTTTACATATGTGGGCGTTATTACATTTGTGGGTGCAACAGGGGCCTTAAAGCCCCCCCCCCCCCTCGACATTTTTCGCGATAATTTCTAAATACAAAAAAATAATATAGTGAAATTTCATGACTTTATTAGTTTACATCTCCCACACATTTTGAGACCCTGTTTGCGAAAATCAGGGGTATACACTTGCGGAGATATAGCACATATTCGTGACCAATGTCGCCGAAAATGGCAATTTCCATTGACCTATGTGCGTACAATGTATGGATTTTACAAGAAGTGTTGTCAGATGAATGTTTTTTCTGTTTTTCCTCACATAACTTTCTTTTGGGCTATCACAAACTATTCTAGACTTTAAAAAACAATAAAATATAGAGATTTCAAAACAAAGAATGACATGATAAATTAAAAACAAAGAAATACATAAGAATTTGGAAACACGGAAGGAAACGAGAATACTATCTCGAAAAATTAGCATATGCGCATAATTAATCACTATTATAATCTAATAATTATACAATTTCAATACAGTTGAGTGAGCTGTCTTTTAGATTACATGACTGGCTACTAACATGCTTGATTACATTGCATTTTCTCAAAAATGGGGGGGAAACTACCCCCAAAAATTAAAATAACTTGAAAAGAATTGAATATTTGCATAATTAATTAAATAAAAAATGATAATAAATATCACAAATTTGACAACGCATTCTTGTAAAATACATAATGAGACACCCACACACCAAATTTGGTCGCAATCGGTCGATGAACGGCCGAGATCTAATAGCCCCCCCCCCCCCCGGGCTATGCAATTTCAAAATAGCCCGGGCTATATAGGGTTAACGCTGAAGAGAATGTTTTGTGGGGTGATCAAGTGAGGGGTGAACATGGAATGCATTAGAAGAACGTTGCGGAACAGAGAACTAACAAGCAATACTTTTGTTCTTACCTTATCAACAGAGTACAAAGAATCCTTATCTCCAAGGAGAAGTGGGACCAGCAAGCAGCAAACCTCTGTTTTTAAGGCTGAAAGAGAAACATCAAACACTCTAAACCATCTTTCATCCACACTGTAACCATAATACGTATAAAAGAATATCAAAATAGGTGTTAATTTTTTTTTTACATTTTACATTTTTCATCTCTACATAACATTTTACTTTATTCATGAATGATAATCAGATTATGGTTGTGCATAGCCGATGAGTGTACAACTTTATGGGTATAATTTTGGATCCACGAGTTATTTCATATTGTTGCTTTTACGCATTCTTTTCAAAAATTAGCCTCAGATTTTGGTGAATGTGAAACCCTCTGCGGTAGAAAATAATTGTATTCATAAAGCACTAAATGCAAATGATGGTGTCCGATGAATAGAAGCATTCATTGCTAATCTTGCTATCCTTTATGCGCCTCACAATTTAATGCAGGAATTAGCATCTGTAATGAGAAAGGCAAAACATTCCTTATTTCAGGTGCTAATCCCTGCTTTATGTGCATCATGATTACAATTTTTTCTACCAGAGGGTTTCAGATTGACCAAAATCTGAAGCTAATTTTGAAAAAAATGCATAAAAGTAACAAAATGAAATTATACCCATGAAGTTGCACACTCATCTGCCATGCACTACCAAAATCCCATCGTTCATGAATAAAGTAACAAGGTACTAGAGATGGAAAAATGTAAAATTTTAACACCTAGTACAAAGTCTAAAACAGCAACAAATAAAAAGGAAGATGCAATGCATGTACATGGAGTGTGAAACAGGGTAAAAACGTGTTAACAGAAAATAACGTAGATGCCCAGATTCTATTGTTTTCAGATTATTACAGTAATATAACTGAAGGTGAAAGCTTACATCTTTCATTATCCTGACAATCAAATAAGCAATGGGATACTGAAGACGAAAAACAAGTACATGAAAATGATAAAATAAATTGGAAAAGGAAACGATGGAAAGAGGGAATACTGCAACTTGCTTCTTCTTGTCCTCGAACATTTCCTCCACCTTTGCATGGTATTTTTCTACCAAAGTAGAACATGCACTCGACTTCTCGGCAAGTAGGAGAATTGCAGCAGACTTTTCCCCATCTTTCTTTGAAGCAAATTGAGGTGATTGCTCCTGTACATTAGTTCTAGCTCTTTCAGCAACTGTAAAAAAAAGAAAATAAAAATACTAAAAAAATTAAACTACACATGATATATAAAACATGCGCACAAAAATTAGTTCAGACTACAGACTTCTTATTCTAATGAAAAGCACAATCATGCAATCGTGCCCATCATGCTTCGACAGTGTTTTAAAAAGGAGCTTATCCTGAGAGGCATTTTAGACATGCCATATCAGAGGTGGAACTCAGTAAATAAATCTTTTTTTCCACTTTATCTGAATCCCCCCCACAAAAAAAAATCATGCCATGAAATTTAGAATGTAATTAAAATAAATGCATAATGAATATCAATTGTAAAGCTTAGTATAAAGATTAACAAACTATGGAAGAAAAAAAAGTAAATTATTAATACAATACCCAGTAATCTTGTGTCAGCAGGGGAAATTCACTTAAGACGTCTTTACAGCCATGTTGTGCTATCAATCCTTTCTGGTATGCTTGTGTACTTATGAACTTGTCCAATATTTGTTCTCTCTCCTGGGTTCTTCTAGCTGCCATCATTTTCATGTCTTTAATGTGTTTTTGGATGCTGGCTTCATCCTCTCCGTCAGCCCGAGAGCTGTCATTTGCCTGTAAAATACAAACATAGATATATCAATTATGATTATATATGTTTCCAATCATAGTGTAGGAGATAAGAAACAGTAAATGACAGAACTGCAAAAACTATACGTGCTTCGAATTACTACTAGACTCCACGCCTACAAATTAACTGTACACATGTGTACATGTATGATGTAGCTCATTCATTCGTGTAGGTACAGCAAGAACATGACACAACAAGTGATAGCGTGTGTGTAAGGCTCATCTGGCACCGTAGAAGTGCAATGCCTAAACTAAAGACTAAAGTACACGCTATGGGCTGGCTAGTAATTAACCCAGGGGGCTCCCAGCAGCGTAGCGGTCGGGAGTAACCTGGGGCGTTTTGGGGAGTGAAAGTCATATACTGTACGTATGGAGTCACTCCCCACTAACGCCTGGTACTCCTACCTATATTTCCCCCACATACGGGTACAAAACCAGAAACTTTCGCCCCCGAGAATTCTACTTTCCCTCTAAAAGATCTAGCCCTAAAACATGTACATGGGGTCCAACTTCATTTCCAACATTTCTGCGATATTGATTTCATTTTTAGAGAATTCATTAAAAAAACGAGAGGTTTGTTATGAAAAGATGGAAAGAGCTTACGGCCGTGTTTACGTCGCCATCTTGATTTCCGCTTACCAATAACAAAAGAAATCAAATGGCCGAGTAAACAGACGGGGTAAGTGAACCAAAGACTTTATAATATATTACTAGACCGAAAGCTGCGCACGCGTTCAGCACAAAACAAATGAGATTAGGCTCCGCCTACCGCCATCATTTGAAGACAAAAATAAGCCCTCATTGACATTCATGAGCGTAAATATATTCATAATCCACCCTTTTCATTGGCTAAGAGCCTCATTAATAAGCTATTTCCCCGATTCTTTGTCATCGATACTAGTGGTATCGTGTTACATAATTAATTTTTCATTTGACCTCATTACGTCATCTCATTTATTCATTCTGAAACTTTTCTTTCCACACATAAAATGGACCTACGAACACTCTGGTGAGTACGTATAAATTGATATAACCACATGAATTCAGTGGACTATTTATAAATTTCACACTATATTTTGTGATCTTAGGTCATTTCTTTAACAGATTAGGGAGTTTGCTATCATTCTTCTGTTAAAGGAAAGCCGAATATGGTCTTTGAAATTAAAGTTAGATTGTCATCGTCGCCCAGTTGCAGTGCAGCCTGTATGTTGCTGTGGTTATATGCCGCTGTGTTATTACCACATGTATTTTGTACGGGCTTCTAGCCGGCTGGACATCGAGAGAAAATCGGGCCGGTTTGGTTCAACTCCAAAAATAAGGATCAGCCCACGATTGATTAAAACAAGAAGAATGAAGCTTCTTTTTGTACACCGTAACGTTAGATCTAGAGAGAGATCTGCATCTATCTTCAGTAGATCGAGACTCAGTCAGGAATAAACTGTGAAGCGGAGTGTGGATGAAGATACGCCTGTCATCGTGTCAATCCTCACTTTTTGTTTCAGTTTCAGATATCAAATTTATTTTGCATAACTTCAGGCTTCTGCATTTAGCCCCCACCCATTTTTTAACTTATCTTCTTATTATTTATAATTATAGTTAGACTCGGTCTTAGAAACAACATGCTGCTCTGCATGTTTGTCTTATTATCAATATATCTAGGACCTACGTTAGATCTAGATAGGCCCTAGGCCTAGATCAAAATTTCAAAAACAGTAAGGGGATCTAACAAAGTGTTAGTCTTGCTTTGTTATCCTTCTTACCGGTACTTTACATTTATTAATCGATGCTATCTAGCCTAGGCCATGATCTACCTAATTCAAATCTAGTCATCTAACTTATACTTTCCCAACCCTTGACACTTACCCCCTGGGCTATGATCTAGGTCTGTAATTTAGGTCTAGATCTAAGTTAGGTCTGGGCCTAAATGACTCCATTTACCCTACATACCGGTACATGTGAGGGCGCTTTTGCAACATACCTACTAACAAGTCTTCAGAAAAGTAATGTAAAACACTATTTTGTATCTTTATCTGTGAACTAAAGTCTGCTGATTGGTGTTGAAAATATCTGAAGCCAGGTTTAACATCTTACCGGACTCCGGTTTTGCTTCACGGACCTTCTTTTTAAAGCCTTCACTTGTAAGTGAATACCGCTGTAAAACTCAACTATCTTAATGCTGGTCCCACCCGCCTATCTTGATGTAGTGCCGACCTTGTTTATGATATATTCATGGTAGCGTCGGTAACACCGGGACGCGCGTTTCCGATTTACACCCTGGCGAAGGCAGTTTCCGGAAAAGTAGCCAAAAAGCGACTAGTGAAGAGTCTACACACGTCGCTGGTTGCATGCAGCGTGTATGGCACGCATATAGGGAATCAACTAAATATATATTTCACTTAAAAAATATATCTTTCTCTTCCACTAAACCATTTCACTTAAAGAAATTTATATTTCACTTTCAAAAATATATTCCACTTTACAAAAAAATATATTTCACTTTAAAAAATATGTTTCACTTTAAAAAAAAAAGTATTTCACTTTTCCCCAAAAATATGTTTCACTTTTCAAAAAAATATATTTCACTTTTCCCAAAAAATATATTTCACTTTCCAAAAAAATATATTTCACTTTCCAAAGAAATATATTTCACTCTTCAAAGAAATATATTTCACTCTTCTACAAGATATATTTCACTTTCCAAAAAAATATATTTCACTTTTGAAAAAAAAATGTTTCACTTTTCAAAAAAAAAAATCATTTCATTGATACATTTTAATTTTGAGAGAAAACAAATCCTTTCACTTTTGTTGGATAACACATGCGGCTGCCGTATTAGACCGTAACTATCCTCACGGAAATATCCATTCCTCTCGCTACGAAAAACATTTCACTCGTGTTGCAAATTCATTTCACTCAATTGCAAAAAAATACGTTCCTCTTTTTTCTCGGCCTGTAGGCGGCGCGCACCATTGTTGGCGGGACGAGGAGAAGGTACATGATATATCTATCTATCTATCTATCTCTCTCTCTGCCTAATATATATCTATCTGTTTAAATATGTCTATCCTTCTGTCTATCTATCTAATATCTATTTATTTCGTTTAATATGTCTGTATATCTGTGTATTTATCATTCAATCTTTATATCTATCTATCTATTTATCTACCTATCTATCTTATGTCTATCTGTTCAGAATACATATGTCTATCCGTATGTCTACTTTTCATCTTTCAATCTAATAACTATATTGATCTGTCTAAATAGTTATGTCTGTTTATTTGTTTGTTTAACTATTTAATATCTATCTATCAAATTTGTTTAATATGTTATTCTATCTATCTACCTATCAATAAATATATCGATCTATTTTCTCTCTCTCTCTCTCTATCTATCTTTCTATCTATCTATCTATCTATCTATTTATCTATCTGTCTGTCTATCTGTGTATGTACCTATGTATCTACCTGTCTCTGAATCTATGTGTATATCAAATATGATATCATTATCACCGCTGGGAATCATCGTATTTTTTTCATCAATCATTATCAGTATCAGCCTCCTCATCGTATTTTTTTATCGTCAATGTCTATCTGTCCGATACCTATCTATCTGTTTATATCTATCTACCTATCCATCTGTCTATCTATCTATCTATTAATCAGGGGCCGCGGAACGGTTTTCAAAGCGGGGGGGGGGGCTGACCATGCAAAAAATCACAATCATACGGTCATTTTTACGGTTTTGGAAAAAAGTAAAGGGGGCTGCCCCCCAGCTTCCGCGGCCCCTGTTAATATATATCTATCTCTCTTCTATTATCTATCCACCTATCATTTATCTCTCCATCAATCTATCTATTTATCTATCTTTCTTATATGTATCTGTTTGAATATGTATGTCTGTTTGTCTATTTATCTTTCATACTTATATCCACTCATTTGTTTAAATAATTATGTTTGTTTATCTCTGCATCTACGACAGACCACCTAATTCGTCCGTACGACGAATTAAAATCTAATTTCACTTGTTACATTTTAAATCTGAGATAAAACAAATCCTTTCACTTTTGTTGGATAACACATACGGCCCCAGGACCAAAATCCAGTTAAAACCAATTACAGCAAAACCAATTGAAACCAGTTGGCCAACTGGTCTCAATAGGGAAATTGGAACAACTGGTTCCAATTGAAAACCAGTTGCCAATTGGTTCCAGTTAAAACCAGTTGGCCAACTGGAACCAGTTGGCAATTGGTTTCAATTGGTTCCAGTTGTTCCAATTTCCCTATTAAAACCAGTTGAATCCAATTGGAGGCAACTGGTTTCAATTGGTTCCAGTTGAAACCAATTGGAGGCAACTGGTTTCAACTGGAACCAGTTGAAACCAATTGGTTTCCAACTGGATCCAATTGGAACTTCCAGTTGGAATGAACTTAATTAGTTACAAATTAATTAACGTTTGCACTATAAATATTGCTCATGCCAACACAGAAGCAGTGTTATATGTCTGTTAATACCAATGTAAAGGGCATTGATAAAACACAGACTTTCATATGTATACATGTATATGGAAGATCTTCAAATATATGTATTTTTATTTGATGTAATTCGGTAACAGTTAGTGGTGTACTAATTATCTTTTAATCTGTTCTAATTATAATCTTTAACATTTATGAACATGGTTTTTCACTGCTAAGTATTCTAAAAACTTATCTGAAAAAAGTGTGGTACTTCAAATTGAAAAAAAATCAATAGATACAATGTAAATTAGGATAAATCTGATAAAACATTAATAAGTGCACACTGGCAAAAAATATGCAAATTAACTGGTTTCAATTGGATCCAGTTGGGTTACTGGAAAATTTCCAATTGGAAATCATTTCCAGTTACCCAACTGGATCCAGTTAGGATTTCCAGTTACCCAACTGGATCCAGTTAGGATTTCCAGTTACCAACTGGTTCCAATTAGAGTTCATTTCCAGTTACCCATCTTTCCAGTTAGAAGTCATCCCCAGTTGCCCAACTGGTTCCAGTTAGAAATCATTTCCAGTTACCCAACTGGTTCCAGTTAGGATTTCCCGTTACCCAACTGGTTCCAGTTAGAAATCATTTCCAGTTGGAAGTCATTTCCAGTTACCCAACTGGTTCCAGTTAGGATTTCCAGTTGCCCAACTGGTTCCAGTTAGGATTTCCAGTTGCCTAACTGGTTTCAATTGGTTTCAACTGGAAATTGTTTAATTCCAGTTAAAACCAATTGAAACCAGTTGAAACCAATTGAAACCAATTGAAACCAGTTGAAAATCCAACTGGTTTCAATTGGATTTTGGTCCTGGGGCTGCAGTACTTAGACCGTAAGTAAATTTCGTTCTTCACGTAAATATCCCCATTCCTCTCGCTACGAAAAACATTTCACTCATGTTGCAAATTCATTTCACTCAATTGCAAAAAATACGTTCCTCTTTTTTCTCGGCCTGTAGGCGGCGCACACCATTGTTGGTGGGACGAGGACAATGCACCACGAGGTGGGCCCATAAACACAAATTGTAAAGTTTGAATTTATCGCTGATTATGCACAATAGCCAGGGCAATCAGCTGTTGCATTCGGCCCTACGATCAATCTTTAACCTTAGCACGGTCTGGCTATAGGCATGAATACTTCATACATACACTATCTACGGAGCTGAATGGTCAAGGTATAAGTGTTGAAATTTCCCTTTTCTCCCTTCCGTCTGTCTTTTACTTCATTGACATACGATGGTCATAATGATTGATGAAATGAAGCTTACAAAAAGCTACATTTCACCGGTCAACTCGCTTGTACCTGCACTGCAAAACCAAATTCTCTCCATTTTGTATGAGACATGAATGGGGGGTCACCATCCTTAGAACAGACATAAAAAGTGAGTATACGGGACTGAAGTTGGGTAATGACATCATGGACATTCTCGGCTAACACCACAGAGATGTACACTAATTGCGCGTTATATAAGTATCTCTATGGCTAACACCAACCTTTTCGGGCTGAGCGATGACGTCATCATCCATCTTCAGTCCCGAATACTCACTTTTTATGTCTGTTCTAAAGATGGTGACCCCCCCCCTCATCACGTCTCGGAAAAAATGGAGAGAATTTGGTTTTGCAGTGCAGGTACAAGTGAGTTGACCAGTGAAATGTAGCTTTTTGTAAGCTTCATTTCATCAATCATTATGACCATCATATGTCAAATTTGAAGTAAAAGACAGACAGAATGGAGAAAAGGGAAATTTCAACACTTATACCTTGACCATTCAGCTCCGTAGATAGTGTATGTAAAAAGCATTCATGCCTCATGCCTACAAAACGTTATAGCCAGACCGGCCGTACTAAGGTTAGCGATTGATCGTAGGGCCGAATGCAACAGCTGATTGCCCTGGCAGCTGTGTATAATCAGCGATAAATTCAAACTTTACGATTTGTGTTTATGGGCCCACCTCGTGGTGTATTGTCCTCGTCCCACAAACAATGGTGTGCGCCGCCTACAGGCCGAGAAAAAAGAGGAACGTATTTTTTGCAATTGAGTGAAATGAATTTGCAACATGAGCAGATGAGTGAAATGTTTTTCGTAGCGAGAGGAATGGGGATATTTACGTGAAGAGCGAAATTTACTTACGGTCTAATACTGCAGCCGTATGTGTTATCCAACAAAAGTGAAAGGATTTGTTTGATCTCAGATTTAAAATGTAACAAGTGAAATTAGATTTTAATTCGTCGTGCGGACGAATTAATTGGTCTGTCGTAGATACAGAGATAAACATACATAATTATTTAAACAAAGGAGTGGATATAAGTATGAAAGATAAATAGACAAACAGACATACATATTCAAACAGATACATATAAGAAAGATAGATAGATAGATAGATTGATGGAGAGATAAATGATAGGTGGATAGATAATAGAAGATAGATAGATATTAACAGGGGCCGCGGAAGCTGGGGGGGGCAGCCCCCTTTACTTTTTTCCAAAACCGTAAAAATTACCGTATGACCCCCCCCCCCCCCCCCGCTTTGAAAACCGTTCCGCGGCCCCTGATTAATAGATAGATAGATAGACAGATGGATAGGTAGATAGATATAAACAGATAGATAGGTATCGGACAGATAGACATTGACGATAAAAAAATACGATGAGGAGGCTGATACTGATAATGATTGATGAAAAAAATACGATGATTCCCAGCGGTGATAATGATATCACATTTGATATACACATAGATTCAGAGACAGGTAGATACATAGGTACATACACAGATAGACAGACAGATAGATAGATAGACAGAAAGATAGATAGAGAGAGAGAGAGAGAAAATAGATCGATATATTTATTGATATAGGTAGACAGATAGAATAACATATTAAACAAATTTGATAGATAGATAGATATTAAATAGATAAACAAACAAATAAACAGACATAACTATTTAGACAGATCAATAGTTATTAGATTTAAAGATAAAAAGTAGACATATGTATTCTGAACAGATAGACATATAAATAGATAGATAGTTAGATATAAAGATTGAATGATAAATACACAGATATACAGACATATTAAACGAAATAAATAGATATTAGATAGATAAATAGATAGATAGATAGAAGGATAGACATATTTAAATAGATGGATATATGTTAGGCAGAGAGAGAGATAGATAGATATATCATGTATCTTCTCCTCATCCCGCCAACAATGGTGCGCGCCGCCTACAGGCCGAGAAAAAAGAGGAACGTATTTTTTGCAATTGAGTGAAATGAATTTGCAACACGAGTGAAATGTTTTTCGTAGCGAGAGGAATGGACATTGCCGTGAGGATAGTTACGGTCTAATACGGCAGCCGCATGTGTTATCCAACAAAAGTGAAAGGATTTGTTTTCTCTCAAAATTAAAATGTATCAAGTGAAATGATTTTTTTTTTAAAAGCGAAACATTATTTTTTCAAAAGTGAAATATATTTTTTTGGAAAAGTGAAATATATTTTTTTATAAAGTGGAATATATTTTTAAAAGTGAAATATAAATTTCTTTAAGTGAAATGGTTTAGTGGAAGAGAAAGATATATTTTTTAAGTGAAATATATATTTAATTGATTCCTTATATGCGTGCCATAAGCGTGCGACACAGGCGAGTCCACCACCGCATGCAATTTGCAGTTACTGATCAGAGCACAGAGTTCCTCGGCAATTCATGTACAGAGAGAGCGGCAGTCAGGAGTGAAATCCAAACATGCTTTTGCAGTCGCGTTGTTTGATAGTTTTTTTCTAAAAATAAATTATTAACTAAATTAATAGAATGACAGACAAAATCAAAATAAACAGATACTTATAATGGAAAGACAAATTGAAGTTTGATGGATTGATACACTTAGATGCTGCCGAAAGATAGATATAGAAGACTGATAAATAGATAGAGACAAGATAGACAGATAAATAGATGATAGAAATAGAGAGAGAGAGGTGGATAGATAGAAAGAGAGAGAAAGAGGGAGAGATGGATGGATAGATAGAGAGAGGGGGGAGACAGAGAGGTCGATATATAGAGGGAGAGGGGGAGAGGTCGAGAGAAAGAGAGAGAGAAGGATAGATAGATGCTAGAGAAGGAGATAGAGAATTTGAGAGCCTGACAGATAGATAGATAGAAAGATAAAGAATGAGAGAGACAGAGAAGATAGACAAATTAACAGATAGATAGATACTCTAGTTAAAAAATAGATAAATAGATAGAGAGAAATAGAGAAAGACAGACAGATAGATAGATAAAGAGATAGATAGAGAATTTGAGAGATAGATAGATGTCAGATAGATCAAGAATGAGAGAGTAGAGCGACAAATTAAGAGATAGATACTGTAGTTACATAGGTTATAGGTAGAGAGAGAGAAATATAGAAAGACAGACAGATGGATGGATAGATAGAGAGAGATAGAGAATTTGAGATAGATTAGATAAAGAATGAGAGAGACAGAGAAGATTATTAGATAGATAGATACTGCAGTTACATAGATAGATAGAATTTGAGAGATAGACAGATAGAGAGAAAGACAGACATCAGCAAATCGGCAAAGGCAAATGATCAAGGCAAACATTCGTTTTGAACCTGGAAAGTATAAGCTCAGCTGTGCACATTTTCAAGTACGGTATGTTCTGCGGATAACTTCGGTGCGGACTTTGGATCGCGCGCCCAGCTGATAATGTAAACAAACGTAGACGTAGACTCTTCACTAGTCGCTTTATGGCTACTTTTCCGGAAAATGCCTTCGCCAGGGTGTAAAACGGAAACGCGCCACCGGGACACGTCATCAATAGCTCTTACCTTTTGTGTTTAGACTTGTGATCATGTAATTTCTTTTTGATTTTGTACTTCTTGCCCGATAGCTCTCATGACCTATCACATACATTGTAGACATCTGTGAAATCAGTCTGACGTTACATCTCATTTTCACGCCACTGTTATTGTATGTCACTAAGACACTAGGCCTAGTGCTGAACTCCAGCTGAACTTGAGCTATATTGATAAAAACATCACCTTGATATATTGTACCGGCCTCTCAGTGGATGTTGTCTTTCTGTCACCTGCCATGATGACCCGTTCCCATTCAACTGGTGTAATTACACAGATACTCAAGGATCTTCTAGTAAATGAAGATTTTCTAGCATTAGTCAGCAATGCTGTCTCAGATGCCATCTCCAAGTTCCAGGCCCAGATCGATCAAATTGAGATTAACTCATTGAGTGCTTCGTGCATGCTACGTATCCTACTGTAACATGCCACACGCGTGCTCGCACGCCTACTATTGATTGCTTTGTGCTTGCATTGTTTCCTACCCTCGCCTGCTTCGTGCATGACTGCGCACATTCGGAATTACAATGATTGTTACGCTGTTTTGCATTGTATTGCGCATCGCGTGAACGCCGTAATTATCATTATTGTGTGCAGTGCGAACTCGGCTTTCTGACAGATCAACTTACTCATGCGGTTTACATTCGACTTTTTCGAGTATTTCTACATTTTTTACAAGATATGGCTCCACCTCCGAGAGGGAAGAGACCCAGGTTTTTTGATCCTGATGAGGTTCGTGAGATGGTTATGAGAGAGACACCACCAGCATTAGCTAGGGCCGATTCTGATTCGGATGAGTCGCTAGAAAGTGCGAGCGAGTCAGAGCCAGACTTGGAGCCGGAGAGGTCCGGCGATGAGCAGGGCGGAGAGGTCGGTGGCGGTTTAGGGACGGACGATTATCAGCATGATTCTGACAGCGAGGTTGAAGATGACGATCAACCACAACAACAGCTACCACAACAGCAACCAGACATGTGGATTGATCTCGGCGATGAAGACTGGGCACCTTCGTGGCAGCAGAACTCGTACCAAGAAAGGCCAAAACTTCTCTTCGATCACACCGACTACGAGCCTGTCGACTACTTCTCACAGTTCTTTCCTGATGAAGTGTTTGAGCTGATGGCAACTCAGACAAATTTGTACGCAAAACAGACCATTGGAAGGTAGGTTTAATTATTTTTTGTATTTCAATCTTTGTGTATTACCCCCCCCCCCCCCCCCACCCATGAATGATAAAGAACTTCTAACACATGAATCAATAAGTGGGACTGTGCTAACAATTTGGTTGCTAGACTGAGTCTAGAGTCTATATTGTATAAATACATGTAGGGCCTATATTAGAATAGTATAGACTGAATCTACACCAAGATTTTTCAGTTCAGTGTTTGACTGAGCCAGAAATCATACGGTCCCCCTATAAAATTCTTTGTTGATAATTTTTTTTTTGTTGCATAATTTATTATCCTGCGTTCCCCCCTAAATTCACGTGGACCCCCCCTGAAATGTTTGTGGTCCCCCCTTAAAATTAAGATTGATGACTTTTTTTTGTTTTTGCTTGTCGATTTTGCAATTTTGTTTCCTGCGTTCCCCCCCTAAATTCACGTGGACCCCCCCCCCTGAAATGTTTTCGGTCCCCCTAAAATTAAGATTGATGACCCTTTTTTTGCTTGTCCCACCCCCCTAAATGTTTGGGCTTCCACCGCAAATGCTGATCAAGATTTCGCAACAAAGCAAAGATTTCAACTGCATTTATAGACTAAAAAGAATTTGATTTCCTTACAAAATTTCTTTCCAAATTCCAATGGAACTTTACAGTCCTTTTCAGCTACAAAGTTGAATATTTGGTTAGAATTATTTTAGAAAAATGTCCTTGCCATTTCTTGATATTTTTTTTCTGATGGTCTGTCAAATGTTCCACTTCACTCTTACATTTATTTTTTCCATTATATTTTGGCTGTTAAGATTGTGCATGTGCCCGAGCTTCCTTTACACTCATGTTTAGAATCACAGCTGGTTGCAAAAATTAAATAAAAATCCAAAATACGCATTTCCTGTCATTTATTTGTTTCAATTTACTTGTGAAAAATGTATTATTGATAATCAGTACGATATATACTTTGTATAATCATTGACTCTAATGTTACATTTTTTTTCTCTCTTCAGGTTAGGTGTGCTGCAGCAACACTCCAGATTGAACAAGTGGACGGATACGACTCCTGCAGAGCTGAAAGCCTTTATAGCTCTTCAAATGGCGATGGGCCTCGTGACCAAGTCTGCTACCGACCAGTACTGGGAGGAAAACTGGCTTCTCGGCACACCTGGATTCTCTACAGTCATGTGTCGTAATAGGTTAGTATCTATCATTATCTATGTTTTCCATTTATTAGTTTATTATCTTGTGATCAAGACATTTGTGTTAACAATCTAGATTTATTGTGTGATTCATTTCATCATTTATGTTACAATCATACTGTAGGGTGGATATTGATGGGATGAGTGGGGTCCCAGCTGACTCAAAATTTCAGAGGAAGGGTTTTGGGCAGAAAGAAAATAAACCAAGTTTATTCTAATAAAGTCAGAGAGGGATAAAGTAATATGAACAGTAACGTTTTGCTGTTTCTGTCAATTTAGGGGAAGCATTAAATTCAAAACATTTTTCTCTTGTTTGGAAAACATTGTTTCAGATATATGCATTTTATATTTAAATTTTTAATTGATGTAAAAACAATATATTTTAGAGTCAATGAAATCAGTTTTGTAAAAACTATAATAATGTTATATATTTTTTTTATGTATTTTCAGGTACCAACTGCTAAACTCCATGCTGCACCTGGTCGACAATGAGCTGAGGATTCCCCGCGGACAACCTGGTTATGATCCTTTGTTCAAAGTCCAGCCTGTTATAGACCTTGTTCGCCCAACATACCAGCAGTCTTTTTCACCAGGTCGTGAACTGGCGGTCGACGAAAGCTTGGCACCGTTCAAAGGGAGACTCTCTTTTCGACAATTCATGCCTATGAAGCCAAAGAAGTTTGGTGTAAAGTTCTGGGTAATTACCGACTCATCCAACGGTTTCTGTCTGGATTGGAGCGTATACACCGGCAAGGAGGAAGGGAGAGGAGGAGACGGTTTGAGCACCAAAGTCGTCAAAGACCTGACTCGGCCTTATGCTGGGAGTGGACGCCATGTATACATGGACAATTTTTATACATCGCCACAGTTATTCGAGGACCTGAAGGAAGTTAATCTTGGTGCATGTGGGACCCTCCGTCTCAACCGAAGGGGCATACCGCCAATGATGAGGGAAGCAGCTGCCGCAGCCCGGAAAGGTGACGCACCAAAATTCTTCAGGAGAGGTGACATGCTGGGTGTCACATGGCACGACACAAAGCGGGTCAGCGCTCTGTCAACCATCCACCCATCTGGATGTCAACAGAGGCAGGTGCGTGACAGAAGATCGGCAGGAGGGGTTCGTCAGGTCACCAAGCCAACTGCAATCTGTGGCTACAATTCATCAATGGGAGGAGTAGACTTACTGGACCAGCGTATGTCCTACTATCGCTATCCTCACCGGCATATAAAATGGTATATGGTGGTATTCCACTTTTTACTTGAAGTTGCACTCGTCAACGGATATCTCGCCTATCGTTTGGCTACGGGCTCTTCTGTGTCAACAAGGAAGTTTCGGATGGAGGTCATCAATGGACTCGTCAATGGCTTCGTGAAGAAGCCAGCAGGTCGCCCTAAGGTACTAAGAGAATCGACACGTGACAACCGGGATGCCCTGAGATATGAAGGCCAACACTTCGCGGGGAAGAGATGCTCTGGTGGGAAGGGGAGATACTACCCAGACTGTGTTGTTTGCTCTAAGAAGAACGGAAATGGACGTAAGACAACTTCCTACTATTGCAAGCGATGCCAACTGCCCATGTGCTTGGAACCGTGCTTCCAGAACTACCACTCTCCACGTGCTTGAACACTGAATAGTTTACTGACTTGGCCCATGTGATGTCTTGGTTTTGTCACCTCTTTTAGTTTTATCTAAAGGACTATGCCATGGCAGTATCATTAGTGCAATCCTAATAATTGTGCAATGTTGTTTCTTATTGTTTTATCATGTATCCATTGTTTACTCTTAAATGATAATCTTATTATTTTTACGTTATCATTTATGTCTTATATAACTAAGTCAATGAATATGCACCGATTTTTCTGAGGTAGTTTGGAGGTGATGGCTGTTGTCTATTTTGTCTATTTTGTCTATTTCATAAGTTATTTTTCAAACTTTGTGCCATGATTATTGCCGTAATATATTAATTGAACACCTGCTTTATTTATGCAATATAGTTTTTAGTAATGGTAATCCTCTGACAAGCATTTACAAGGCTGAATTATTTTCTGATTACTGTAAATATTGTACATACAGTCATATTCAAATACATGTATAATGAGTTATTGACAATATTCCGTGATATTACTGGAGGCGTTGTACATATGTAACTTATGATGTGAAAAGCAATATTTCATTTACTTTGTTATTTATTGATAGCTGATATTTATTGTTTCTTTTGCACAGTCTGTGCATTTGAAAAACTTTATGCCATGAATATTGCCATACTTTACTGATTGAACTAATTGATAAAATGTTGTTTCAATTTGTCACATGGATCCAGTAAAATGTAACCAAACAGTATTCAACTGTATCACAAAGTTATTTGTCATTCTGTGAGTCAATAGTTATTATAGTTGGAGTTTTGTTGTTATACATGTATGGTGGTGATATGTGAAATAGTTAATTAATTTTGAATAGTTTTATAAGTAAATGAAAAAATAATATAAGACAGAATGAATAAGAAGATTGGTAAAATGGAGATTGAAGGATGGATGTGAAAGAGAAAGATATGCATAGAAAAAGAGGGGAGAGAAAGAAAGATGGACAATTGTGACGAAAAAAACAGGGAGAAATAGAAAAAGCGAGGTATGAGATAAGGAGATAGATAGACATGGAAGAGGTAGAACGAGTGAGAGAGAAATAAAGAAAAAGAGAGGGAGGGAGAGAGATAGGAACAAATAATGAAAAAATTTAACAGAGGGAGGAAGAGTAAGATAGTAACAGTGGGATAGGGAGATAGAAATACATGGAAGAGAGAGGGAAATAGAATACCTACTCCCCACCCCCTCCCTCCAAAAAAGAAAGTGTACAGCCATAGGAAGGGAGCGACATAAATAGGTTGAAATATCGTGACATATAGAATGTGAGAGAAAGAAAGATAAGGAGAGATAGAAAAAAACGAAGGTGAGAGGGGGAGATAGAAAGACACTGGTAGAGATACAAAAAAGGAGAAAAAATGAATAAAAGAAACAGGTGGGTAACGAGGACAAGAAAAAAAATGAAATATCAAGAGATTGAAAGAGAGAGAGAGTGGGGCAGATGAGAGAGTAAGGAGAGTGATATGAAAGATAGAAAAAACAAGTTATAAAAAAGGGAGATACAAAAACATGGAAGATAAAGAAACGAGAAAGGACGATAGAAAGTAATTTGAGAGGGAGAAGGAGAGAAATAAGGGGGAGAGTGATAGAAAGAGAAGGGGGAGGGGGTCGTCGTAAAATTATAGTGACATAGGAAATGAGAACTTAAATTAATATCAAACCATTCATCCACTCATATATTTGCACAATGAAACAAATCAACTATTTCTAAGCATGAATTACATTTATTATTTTGCAATTGAAGACGATTGTTCTATTACATGTAGGCTACATGGTACAAGAAATATGTTTTACATCGAAAGGTACAAATACTTCTCAAAATAAAACAACATTTATCGAACAGCTTTAACCAAATTTATGAGAACCAATTTATTTGACAATAATTTGTAACAAAAAACAGGAAGTTTGAGTATGAGACTAGGGTCCAAAAGCCTTATGACAGGATAAAAGCAAGCTTTTACTTGAATGAAAGCAAGTGTGCTCTTTGAAAACAAAGAGCAGGAAGTGGCAGTGCATGTAATAGCAAGTGACTATTGCCATGATGCCTACAAAACACTGAACAAAATGGAACTTCTTGATACAACTAATATTTTAGCAGTATAGATAATAACCAATCCATATAATGAGGGCACCATTATAAAGGGTATGAAATTTCCTACAACTTTACTACACAATATTTTGTGGATAAACTAATCGTTAGAGAGTTACAAGCAATTGTAATCATGACTATTGAAAGGAACGAATAGGACTCGTGACCCCAAAAACAATGTGGCACAGGGGGGTTTTGTGGCTGGCACAGGGGATTAGCATCGGATTAGCACTGTGGCATTGGGTTAGTAGTGTGTATGGCATGTTAAGAGTTAACCGAGCCAAAATTATGGATATAGAATCATCCCAGGTCTCCAGTCACGCAGAGGTCAAGAAACTACAAGAGCAACTGGAAACCCAAAATTAACAAGCTGCAGAAGTCAACCTCCCTCATTGATAATCTGGAGCAGTATACAAGGCGTAACAGCGTACGTATCTTCGGGATTCCAGAAAAATCAGGAGAAAATGTCGACGATGTTGTGTGCTCTCTGTTTAAAAAGGAATTACAAGTCAATGTATCCAAAGATGATATCGACAGATGCCACAGATTAAAGCAACGAGCTTCCAATGGCCACCCGCGTCCAGTGCTTGTAAAGTTCTGTTCTTACAGAGTCCGAGCTAAGGTCATTGGTGCTAGAAAGCTTCTGAAAGGGAAGAAAATGAGTATCCAAGAAGATTTGACACAAGTTCGCCAAATCGACTATCAGAAGGTCCTCAAATCGAGAGAAACTTCCAAGATCCTATCTTGTTGGAGCACTGATGGCAGAGTATTTGTGTCACTACCCTCCACTAATGGAAAGACTGTGAAGAAACTCATCACATGTGAACAAGATCTCTTGAATCTCTAGGACTGGACTTTACGCGATGAACTTATTGATCTTCCATTGTTAATGTCTTGAGAGTATATCGGGTATTTTTGTTTTACCCAACTGTAGTCTTAATTTTTCTCTTTTTACTGTGTAATTGTTGTTGGTTGTTAATTGTATTTGTGTTGCCCATGTCATACACCTGCTCTATCTGCAAAAATGATGTGAATGACATAGCTGATACTGCTAACTGTACTATATGTGAGTCCATTGCACACATCACTTGTCTAAATAAAGTAGGACTCGGTATCAATACATATTCGCCATGTCCATCTTGCCTTGCCTCTATCTTACCTTTCTTTAATATCAAAAATGAACAAGAGTTTGTTAATACAGTCTCATGTTCCTCATGCTTACCTGTACAAACTCGACATTTTGAGAACCTAGAGATTTTCTCTTCTCCTCTACTTGACGAGTCAAATTTTGACGAAACTTTTAGGGATGACAATAGCTGTAAATACTACTCGATTGACTCTTTTAATAATGCATGTAGTACATCTAACTTGAACACTTCATCTTTTTCTATATTCTATATGAATGCCCAGAGCTTAGCCAAGAAATTCCCCTATTGCATGAACTTATTACAGAGTTTATCACATAATTTTCAAATATATGGTTTCACTGAAACCTGGTTCAAGAGCTCTGTTTCCACTTTGTATAATATTCCTCATTATTCTTTTTTACAAAAATATAGACCACGAAGAAGAGGTGGAGGGGTTTGTTTATATGTATCTGATCAACTTGTCTATAATACACGTGACGATCTGAATTTCAGTTCTGAAAAATTGAAACTTTATTTATAGAAATATTATCAGGTACATGTGAAGAGACTTCGTGTATTATAGGGATCATATATCGCGCTCCTGACTGTAATCCAGATGTTTTTATCAATTCTTTACAACAATGGCTATGCCATATAACCCAGGAAAATAAACCAGCCTATATCATGGGCGATTTTAATTTCAACTTACTCAGACCTCATCATGCATCCACTCAAACTTTTTCTCATACACTTGCGTCTTTCTCATTGAGGCCGCTTATTACGAAACCAACGCGTGTATCAGCTACTTCAATTTCATGTATTGACAATATTTTTGTCAATCTCTGTAATAAAAAATCAAACGATGGCGTTTTATACTCCGATATATCTGACCATTTTCCTTTATTTCATATTTCAGAATCTAAACTACAAAATCAACCCAAAACAAAATTTACAAAACGAAATTTATCAATCGACAACCTTAACCACTTTTCGTCAATTTTGAGCATGCATGACTGGTCTGGTATTTTTGGAATTTAAGACCCAAATGAAGCATACAATATTTTTCTTTCTAATTTTCAGGAGCTTTATGATAAACATTTGCCCCTTCAGAATGTTGTAAATCGTAAATGTCCACGACAACCGTGGATTACAAGGGGCATTATTAAATCAATTAATAAGAAGAATGATTTATACCGCAATTTTTTTAAAAAGCCAACCACCCTGAAACGGTTGAAGTATGTATCATACCGAAATAGACTAAACTCACTTATTAGACTCAGTAAGCGCCAATATTATCATAATGCATTAAATACTGCATGTGGTAACACAACAAATACATGGAAAATAATAAACCATGCACTCAACAAAAATGCAGGTTCACATGTTAGTTATGTTCAATGTAAATGGTGATGTAACCCAGGATAAACAAAAAAAATCCGACTTATTCAACGCACACTTTCAGAATATTGGTCCAGAACTCAATAAAAATATTCCAATTCCAAAAAAAAAAATTAACGATTATTTGAACACAGATTTTCCCAACTCAATATTCCTCTCCCCTACTAGCCCCAGTGAAATAATTCAACATGTGAAAAGCATGAAGAATAGCAATTCCAGTGGTTTTGATGGTATATTGTCAAAAGTCATAAAGCATGTAATTTTTTCCATAGCCGACCCGTTATGTTATATTTTCAATCACTGCTTAAAGAAAGGTATTTTTCCAGATAAATTAAAAGTCTCTAAAATTATTCCAATTTTCAAAAAGGGTGATAAACATGAAGTAAATAACTACAGACCTGTTTCTATCCTGCCATTCTTTTCCAAAATACTTGAAAAAATTATTTATAAAAGATTATCACTCTATATTGAAAAAAATCAGTTATTACATCCAAGCCAATTCGGTTTTCGTAAAAATCATTCCATTGAACATGCACTTTTATATTTCATTAAAAAAAATAAAAAAATTAAATTGTATTACTATGGTATTCGAGGCACCGCCCTGGATCTTATAGAAAGTTATCTTAAAGGGCGGAGACAATTCACTTGTGTCGATACTTATTCCTCCCCTCTGTTATCTGTTAAGTGCGGAATTCCGCAAGGGTCAATTCTTGGCCCATTGTTTTTTCTTTTATACGTGAACGATATTAATAATTCCTTAACACATTGTGACACTGTTTTATATGCAGATGACACAAACTTAATATTTAGTAACAAAGATTCTGCAAAACTCACAAAGGATATTAACAATAATCTTGCCAATTTATTAGAATGGCTTCAAGCTAACAAACTCCCTATTAATGTTCAAAAAACAAAATTCATGAATTTTGGCTTTCATGAACAATTGATAAAAAATAATGATATAACTCTTAATTCGAATACTATTGAGAGAGTCAATTGTATTAAATTTCTTGGTGTTATTATTGACCAAAACTTAAATTGGAAAAGTCACATAGACAGTCTTAACCAAATCTTGTCAAGAAATTGTGGTATAATCTATAAATTGTCGCATGTATTACCTTTAAAAACACTTCATGTACTGTATAATACTTTGTTTTGGCCATACTTTAATTATGGTAACATATTATGGGGCAGAGCATCTCCCACAGCTTTGAACCGTACAGTGATCCTCCAAAAGAAGGTCATTCGCATCCTCACGCATGCAGATTTCCGTGCTCACACACCCCCTCTATATAAACAATTGAATATCATACGACTTCCAGACATTGTTAAATACCAAACGGCTTTATTCATGTATAAATACCACAAGCAAATTTTTCCCCATATTTTTGACATGTTCTCCACTGCAGACTCCCTTCATTCTTACTACACAAGACATATCTATTTGTTTATATATTTACATATATTACATATTTATGGGGTCCGTTTCATCATGAGTTACAAGTATGGTAACTACGATTGTATAACCAAACAATCATATAAATCAAGGTTACCACGGTAATCACTATATTAGCGATGTTTAAATAACTGTATGAAACGGAAGCCAGATGAAGAAAGCACTCGGCACGGAATCCATTTGTTAAAAACTAAGATTGCTGCATATATCTTAACATGTGAAAATTTGGGAATGGCAAAAGCAATGGAGACCTCTTCACCTAATCACGACTTGATTTACTCTTTTCATCTTCCCTTTTAGAATTAGCATAGGCCTATAAAACAAAATACAAATAATGCTTTGTTATCAAGTGACATTGCTTGTGGTATCGATACTTTATAGCGCGCAACGTATCGTCTCAGATTTGCGCTTGCTTGATTCGTTGAATCCTTGGCGTCACGAGCGCATAACAAAACGAATATATCAATAAATTTGCCAAGTTGACCTTTGTCATTGCGCTGATGTGCGTATTGTCTAATACACGTACAAAACCACAGTTGACGAGGGAGCATCGTACGAAATTAATATTAATGAGGGCTTATTTTAGCTTCTAATGGATTAAACAAAATGGCGGTAGCTTCGGGGGCCTGAAGTGAACGCTCTTGCTCTTAACTTCTTTTAATTTCTATCATTATTAGAAAACGAAAAGTGAAAGATAATTAACCAAAAGGGAGTAAACATAAAACTTGCTCATGTACATAACTTTTGGCGAAAAACTAAAACTAAAATTGGTGATTTAGGTCTAGGTTCAACACGGGTAATCCTGTCCTATACGGAAAGGCTTGTACAGTAAATCCAGGCGTTATTGGGGAGTTACTTCATACGTACAGTATATAGATTTCACTCCCCAAAACGCCCCAGGCTACTTCTACCCCCGTCTCGATCGGCCATTTTGTTACAATTCATAACAAAAATGGCCGATCGAGAGGGGGGTAGAAGGAGAGAACTTTTCGTTTTTTTGAGGTTCCAGTATGTGCCCAGATGTCAGAAAAACTGCCACTCGTTAGACCATCATCCATATAATCGTGGTAAGTGCTTGATTTCTGTTTTAACTATCTATTCGGAGAGTTATTTTGACCATACTTCACGCTTAGGTGAGTATGCCAAATTGCACGTACGATCCTGGGCTCCCGATCGCTCCGTGGCCGGGAGCCCCCTGGGTTAGCTAGTAATGTATGCGGGCAACAGATCAGCACGCACCGATCATCAACATTGATCACTCAGCTCAGTGACAGTGTCATGTAATGACATATGACTCATGACGGGGCCAGTGCAGTGCCAGTGGTTACTTATTCTCACTCTCAGTCTCAGTCAGAGTCAGAAATCGTACGACTTATCTTTATCAGGTTTCAAAAATAAAATTATGAAATATGATTATGAGCACTATTATTATTGAATAAGTAACGTTAACTTAACCCTATCTAGGCCGGGGGGGGGGGCCTCGGAGGCCCCCCCCCCCCCTCAACGAATCGCGCGATATTTTCGCCGTGCGAAATTTTTTGACCGCGCCGCTCGCTGACTTTTTACTTTCAAGTCTTGCGCAACTTTTGAGACCAATTTTGCGTCACTCGGGTACGTGGTTCCGAAATTACGTAACATTGAGTAAGTGCATGTCAGACCGAAAATGGCTCAAAAACGTGATTTCGTGTACAAAGTCAATGCAAATTGTGCTTTCAACCAAAATTCATAAATGTATGATTATTTTTAGTTTTGCTAGTCTAAATGTATTCATTTTATGCTTTTTATGATCACAGAAGAGTCCCCAACAAATTTCATTGAAAAAACAATGAAAAACAAAAGGTCAAAAAAACAAAGAAATACATAAGAAATTGCAAAAAACAATATAATACATAAGAAAATGATTTGATGTCACAATTTTTTTCATGTACACTTGCTAAGGACACCACAAAGAGTTTCTATACCAAAAATTAGTACATTTGGAGCTTTATTTAGGGAGTTAGAGGAAAAAGTATGATTTCGCATACTAATTACGCATAAATTAGCATAATCACTTAATAGCGATTCACATGAAATAAATTACTATACAATCTTGTAGATTATGTCCCAACCAACCCGCGTGCCAATTTTTGGCGCGATCGCGCGGTCGACGGCCGAGATCTTAGGGGGGGGGGCCTGGGAGGCCCCCCCCCCCCCCGGCCATAGGAACTCCCAAAATACCCCGGCCTAGATAGGGTTAAGTTAATGTGACTCATGTCAAAGACAATGATCTTCACAAGTTCAGTAACAGTATTAAAGTGTCTCTAAAGTTACGACGAATCTGAATGACCAACAAATTAAGCAACAAACAAAAAAGTCTATGAACGGGACCAAGCTAAAGTAGTGTAACGATCAAGCTAACCGCGAACAGAGGAATAAACTTTATTTTGTTGAAAACTACAGTAGATGGGCTGAAAAGTAATCTTACACGAATGACAGACCTTGACTTTGGTTTATAGTATATAAGAACAAAAATGCCCTTATAAAAATCGCCAATGGTATTTGAATGGTGCCGAATGGTAGTTGAATGGTTTTCTGAATGGTAAATGGTACGCGAATGGTATTTAAGTGGTGTTTCAATGGTAAGTTCTTAATGGTAATTGGTAGTTTATTTAATGGTAAATGGTATACCATATACCGAATGGTGTTTCAGTGGTATGTGACTAATGATATGATTGGTATGATGAATGGTATACCATTTATCCAATGGTGTCTCAGTGGTATTCAATGGTGTCTCAGTGGTATATGCTTGTAATGGTATGATTGGTATGATGAATAGTATACCATACATCCAATGGTGTCTCAGTGGTATAAAATGGTGTCTCAGTGGTATTCAATGGTGTCTCAGTAGTATGTGCCTGTAATGGTATGATTGGTATGATCAATGGTATACCATACACCAATGGTGTCTCAGTGGTATACAATGGTGTCTCAGTAGTATATGCCTCTAATGGTATGACTGGTATAATGGATGGTATACCATGCACCAATGGTGTCTCAGTGGTATACAATGGTGCTCAGTGGTATTCAATGGTGTCTCAGTAGTATGTGTCTTTGATGGTATGACTGCATGGTATACCATGATATACCCAATGGTGTCTCAGTGGTATACAATGGTGCTCAGTGGTATTCAATGGTGTCTCAGTGGTATGTGCTTGTAATGGTATGATTGGTATGATGAATAGTATACCATACGTCCAATGGTGTCTCAGTGGTATACAATGGTATCTCAGTGGTATTCAATAGTGTCTCAGTAGTATATGCCTCCAATGGTATGACCGGTATAATGAATGGTATACCATGCACCAATGGTGTCTTAGTGGTATACAATGGTGTCTCAGTTGTATTCAGTGGTGTCTCAGTAGTATGTGTCTCTATAATGGTATGACTGGTATGATGAATTGTATACCATATACCCAATGGTGTCTCAGTGGTGTCAAATGGTGTCTGAGTAGTATGTGCCTCTAATGGTATGACTGCATGGTATACCATTATATACCCAATGGTGTCTCAGTGGTATACAATGGTGTCTCAGTGGTATTCAATGGTGTCTCAGTAGTATGTGCCTCTATAATGGTATGATTGGTATCAATATGGTGTCTTAGTAGTATGTGCCTAGTGGTATATAATATAATCATGTTGGATAATTGTAAAGCTATAGTGGCTTAGTGGTGTTTGCCTAATGAATGCCATTTGTGTTAATGCTGAATGATATGCCCAATTGCATTACCCATTAACATAATTCCGAAGATTTAAAGAAAATATCGTCGGCCTTATGCCAAAAGGGCCTTAACCCGATTTTAGGGGTTCTGAATATTTTATAATAAATTTAACACATTTCATGTAAAACTTAATAACTTAACACGTTTATCGAAATTGGCTTCAAAAGCAAAAAAACGACCACAAACTTTTGATTATTAGAGAGGCCAAAACCTTTAAACGCCATTATCTCGGAATGGCCAAGCAGTTAAGGCCCTTTTGGCATAAGGCCAACGATATATCAAAGATTAAAAGGTATTTAGAGTTAATTAAATATTTGACCTGTGACTTTTATGCGAGCAGCTTCCCCAAATCAAGTGTAATCGCTCATGATTGTAAACATGGTCTCTTGCATTCTTTTAAATTGTCTTTGTCCTTATTAAGTAAAAGGTCTATATGTGTTTAAATATTATTGATCCAGTGGTTATGATACAATATTATAAATTTGTTATATTTTACTATTGTACATAAATTTAAATCTGATGCAATGGGTGCATGCAAAAATAAAATCAATCGGTCAATGAAATCTTTTTTGATAAAAAGGGTTTTAATTTTTAATTAATAAGTTTTATTCTATTTTTATAATCATTTTGCTTGTTAATGGCCGCTTTTTATAAAAAGAACTATATATTTAGTGTTCCAAGAAGATATTTGCAATCAATCCCAAAATTCGATCAGATGCAAATTTACAGGTGATGATACATTAAGTTTATCTAGAACATATCAATTTGGATTTTTTTATGGATCAGTTGCAAGTTTGCAATGAAAAGTATGACTCTCATGATTTTGGAGTCTGAAATTGATTTGCGTTCGATTGCGTCGATTGCAAGTTTCTTGCAATGCCCCATATTTTGCTAAAAATGAATTCACTGTTGGTTGTCTTGGTCCCCCAACCTCTATCAAATTCCCATCCGCAAACCCTGATTTGGTCTGTCTGCAACGTCAAAAGCCCCATCTGACCCATTTGTACGCTATTATAGCTGCTTCCAATCATGAATTATTTCACCCTTTTTTTACAAATGATATTTCCAAAATTCTAATTCTATTTTAGGCTCTAAATATTCTTTCCCACTTGTGGATGGCGTTTATAAAGAGGAGAGCTATTCTATAGGCCGGCATTACTTGATTGAAATGATTTATCCACATGGTCTTGCTCCCTCACCCCTATCAAAATTCCCTGCCGCCATACAGGGTATAGTACAATGTAACAGAAAAGAAATCTACTGAATGAAATCTCAATTTCAGTCATTACAAAAGCAAATTAAAAGGGAAGAGGAGTGAGTAAAAAATATATATATAAAGGGGAAAAAACAAGAAAAGAAAAAAGGCAAAGAAGAAAAGAAAGATTAACAGAAAAGAAAAAAAGACAACGAAAATAAAAAAGAAAATAACATAGAGAACAGGAAAAAAAAGTGAAGGGATCGAAAACTTTTTTCATAGATTCCAAGATCCAAGGAAAACAGTGGCATGCACTCACGCCATCATGGTTTCCAACCCAGAACCAATCGAGAGGAAAAAGAAGACACCCCTGATTTGGTTTTAATTCACCCCCCCCCCACCCATATCGGGATGTGTATTTATCTTGGCGAAGAAGTCCCCTCCCCCCATATTTTGTCATAATTTATCCCCCCCCCCCCATATGCTTTGGCGAGAGGGGCCGCTTGGCTGCTTGCCAGGTAGCTCTTTTATACGTGTTGTTCTCGCACTACGCACGCGCGAACGTCTAACCGCCAAGTGCAATATTTGAAAAAGAAAACTCGATCTACCGGTACTACCGTTTTGCTGTTGATAAGTCCGTCGATAATTCATCAAAAACTAAAGGAACACGGGTCAGATTCGGACAGCGACTTCAAAGTCATTTGTAGAAGGCTATAACAGTAAGTTCTATAACAATTTTCTTTGATTTATTTCTCAAATTGTCTCAAAATGTTAGATGTCGTTGTACTGCCACGACATGCACGACCACTGCACTGCCACCGTCACTGCCCCGTTGGCGCTGGCCGCTGCTCTACGGGCCGGGACGTGGCTTTGACGATAGGGAGTGCTTATGGTTTATGCTTTGTATTGGCAGAGTTAAGATCGGCGAGCATTGAATAGTAATTCGCTCATATTGCCTGATGTTTATTGTCAATGTTTTACAAAAACCATCTCTGAATACATTGAATTCGTGAATGAATGATTTGTTAATGCTAATATGTCAAGACTGTCAAAGTTTTAATTGTGAATAAATAGACCGTTACTGCACACGTTAATTTACTGAAATTGAAAACTTGCCGACAAATATTGCTTTGAAATTAGGCCTATAATTTGTTGTTGTTGTTGTTGTTGATAGATGTTGGTAAATGAGATAAAATGGAGGTGAAACATGGTAAGGGTCCTTTAAAAATGATAAAGGCTACGCAGGTCTATAACTTTGCTACACTGTACACACCACTCATTGCACATACTATTTCAATGGTAAAATGTGCACTTTGTGTGTGGAACTGTGACTGGACGGAGTGACAAACGATTCCTATTCAATTTTTCTACAGAGGCTGCAATAAATATGCAGAGAAAACTGGCGCTAATGCAGTTTTGCACCGGCCGATTACCAGCATACCTCATCACCAAAACTTGTTCCCAAATGTCATGACAGGTCTCTCAGTCACATTTCGATGTTAATATACCCACTGTTTTTCAAAATATTGGGAATGGCTGTATTTAGTCTTCGATCTCGACGTCGTTGATCTAATCCGTAGACATCACTTCGCGGATCTCTCGGATTCGCCGTAATATTTATATGGACTGAAGTTAGCAACCAAATCATGCTAACATGTTGCAAACAAACTGCCAGCATGCCGCATGCGAATCTTTTGATCGCATAACTTCGGTCCATTTCAACATGACGGCGAATCCAAGCGATCCGCAATATTTTGAAAAGTGGTGGGCATATTGTGTATTGATCTCAAAATGTGTGTAGACAATTCTGGTGGGGAGTTTTGCTTGAAGTTGCATGCACAACGAACAATTGTCCATAGACTGTGTACAACGGATAGATCGTCTCTGCACAGCGATTCGAAGACCGCTGATTGGTCAATAGCGCAGACCACGTCATGACCACGTGGTCCCAAAAATAATTCCTTTGGACTGCGTGCGGAAGTATCGATAACGATATCCGGTCATGTTGTGTACACGGTAAATGGTCTTGGTTCGTGATCGGATCGCTCCGGTATCGATCGAAAATTATCGAAACTGCAATTTCATGCATATTCACGCGACGCTCCAAAACCCGGAAGCCAATTGACTTTATGCACGTTGCGATAGACTCTACAAATTCCAAGGAACACGATGACATATAGACGCTAATTCGTAAGATTTTGACGGAAAAGCAAGAAGTATTCAAAATTCGCTTACCTGTGCGGTATCGGTGAGAAAATAGATCCTCCGAGAATACCTTTCATAATTCATATAAAATATAGGAAAATTGAAATTCTAGGTCGATTTTGGTACGAGGTGATAGGGAATTGCACACTTGTTTTGGTGGAATTCTGTGTGGGGAAACAAAAGGCTTGCACTGCGCATGCTTACTATATTTTCATTCATAAATTGGTTCTCGGCAGTGGCTGGATGACGTCATGTAATAAGCAAAAATGTACACGACCGCTACGTTCACGCTCCGCTATCCGTTGTACACAATTGTTCACTGTGAGTTGGCTGGTGTGAAACTGCATTAGTGCCGGAGGGTATTCTTAGATCCTTTCATGGGGCTAGGCATATCAATTTTTAAAGTAAATTTTATCCTCTTTTAAAGTTAAGTTTGTCCTGTGATCACATTTTATCTGTTTTTATTTATTTACTGATCAAAACTTGCCTAAAAAACGTCTGGAGTTCATCCACTGGCATATGATTGTCCATGAACGAATCCATGATTTCTCAAAGGGGGTAGTGGGGCACATTTTCCCAAGGAAACTTTAAATATGAAGCAAACCAAAAAGGAGATCCTCTTGTATGAGACAATATTTTTGATATAAATATTTGCTGTAACTTTCGAAGGGGGGGGGGGAGAACACTTGTGTAAGAAAGCCACATTTTTATCAAACACATCAACTATTGCTCTCAAGGTGGGGGCACAGGTGAAATGTGCCCACTTGGATCTGCTTCTGCGATTGTCAATACCAGAAAAATGGAATTTATGTCATCGATTACTCTCTTGAAAATTGCTGCTCTAGAAATTTGATTTCAGATGACATAGCTATTACTAGTATAAAGCATGCACAGTTATAATACAGCCTTGTCTGAACTACGCTGAAATACTATCACATTTCCTTATTTTTATCCTAAATTCTGGGCTGGTAATCAGAGGTCCATGAAAAATATCTTTAACATTAAAGTTCTAAGATCATTATTTTTCTATTACTATATTAGTATTCTATTTTTGTTTGTATCTGCACATACATGCAGATTTTACAACACTTAAATTGATTTTATTTCATTTTCAAAGTTTGAACGACGGATACACTGGATGATAAGGTAGATGATCCAGCCTTATCTTGGAATGACACGACGGGTGTTGAACACAGAAAACGTACCGTGTACAAGAAACAATTGGAGTTTATGAAAGGTAGGTGTGTAAGAATTTTCTTCAGTAGAAAAAAATGCAAAGCTTCATGAGATAAAACAGACTGTATTCCTGCAGTGGCATAGCTGAAAAAAAACCTTGTCAGGAATGGTAAAAAATCCTTAGAAAGGACAAATGTCATCCCTATTTAGAGGAGCACACGTCTTTTCTAACACCCCACCCCAGAAAAAAAATCAGTATGTTGGCTGAGGGGGGAAGGGTGGACACTTTTTCCCCAGGTATTCATTTGTTGTGGTATTTGTCATCATTGGGGCAACCTCCCATTATATAATAGGTTATTGTCTACCCATCTATGGTTAAACATAAATTTATTTATCATATTTTACAAAATGTTTTGTTGATATTTGTTAATTGGTATCATTCAATTGAATGGTAGAGTATACTGCAAATTTCTCAATATATAAAAAAAAATATATGAACTTCTAAAGAAAGCTTAAACACATGACAAGCATTCATATTTTGAACCCTTAGCTAATATACTGTCCTTTGCATTGTTTTCATCCAATATTTCTTATTACAGCTTCAAGGAATTAATCCTGCCGGGTACCCATTCACTTCATCTGGGTCTAGTGATGCACAGTGTGGATGAAATTCGGGCTGAAGGAAAACACACCATGGCTAGGACTCAAATTCACGACCCTCTGTTTGAAAGGTGAGAGTCAGAACCACTAGACCAAGACGTTCCCAGCTGATGTCATATCCCCACTTGTTCTTTTGTATTTTATTACAAGAAGTCGCGCTAATTTACATTTTGTCCTCCGAGAACTATAAAAAATGGAGTGAAAATTTATTTCAAAGACATGTCCACCCTAACAAAAAGTTGATTAAAAAGAGAAAAATCAAACATAAAAATCGGATGAAAAATAAGAAAGGTATGACATTTTTAAGTTTCGCTCAATTTCACTTAATAGTTACATGCACATCCAGGTCGGTATGCAAATGAGGGAACTGATGACATCACTCATTCACTTTTCTTTGTTTTTTAGATATGAAATATTATAATTTTCTCCTCATTGTCCTATGAAATAAAGTTTTATTTTTATTTTTTATTGTCAAATCTGTAAAAAAATTGAAATATTGTACAATTCAAACAATGAAAACCAAAACAAAAAGTGAGGGTCTTATTTTGCATCCGATTTAGATGAAATATCGTCGGCCTTATGCCAAAAGGGCCTTAACCCGATTTTAGGGGTTCTGAATATTTTATAATAAATTTAACACATTTAATGTAAAACTTAATAACTTAACACGTTTATCGAAATTGGTTTCAAAAGCAAAAAACGACCACAAACTTTTGATTATTAGAGAGGCCAAAACCTTTATAAACGCCATTATCTCGGAATGGCCAAAAGCAGTTAAGGCCCTTTTGGCATAAGGCCGACGATATTTTGCATGATGCTTGCCTGATTTTCTCTGTTGATTCAAAACAATCTTTTCTGTGGTGGACTAGACCTTTAATGTGAAGATATGCATTGCTGGAAATAATGATATGATACTTGGGACATATCATACACACATGTATGAAAATATGAAATAATTATTTCATTTTATAGAATAAGCCTAACAAATATTCCTGACGATCGTGTGTACATTGGGTTAATTTTTTACCAAAATGTTGTTAAATTTCAAATTCAATAACTTTGTTATCAGATTTTAATGAAATTTTCAGCATGATCCTTTTCTGATTCATTCTCTCCCTACCAAAATCTCCCCTTTTCTCATGCTTTCTTTCTATGGTCCCCTTCATTCTCCTTATAACTATGTTATATGTAAAGTGTAACCGGTCGTCCAACCAATTTGATTGAAGGGCTAGAGGTACTCGAGACTGAAAGCTATGTGATATAATTCAAAGTGTACATCAGACAAACAAAAAACACTGAAAATCTCATCCAAATTTGTTTAGGATTAACAAAGTTTTTACGAATTAAAGTTGTTATTTTTTGCTAAAACTGTTCTCTGCAAGTCCTCATGAATATACAAGATCACAATTTATATATTTTTTGTATTATATGAATTTAAATTTTGTCCAAGCTCGGTTGTAAAAAATTACGATTGACTACTGATTTACTGTGTAAGACAATATAACACAACAAAAATAGACAGAAAAGAAATAAGTGGGTATCTTGTATATATTATTTTCTATATATTTTGCAAAAAAGGTCTCTATTTTTCTTCTGTTTTTTAGTTTTCCAAATTGAATAATTTTCTTTCCTTATTTTCCTTATATTTTTTTTCTATGTGTGATATATTATTTATTTATTAATGTATCATTATTGTATTTATGATAAACTTTTGGCGTGTTTCTACAGTAAATCATTAAAAACAGTTTATCTTTTCCGGACTCGAATAACCTTATCGTTCTTAAACCAACCTGTTTCTACAGACTGAATAATCTGATTAACTTGCATTTCACGTCGCAAATACGGTGGAAATCGGAAAATTCAACCTATAACCTCACATTGCATTTTGGTATGTCAAAAATTGCATCTCGTTAGGAAAATTTTCAAAATTCATGGTAGATCTCACTCATTGTAGCAGGTACACGTTTCACGATCAGCTGGCGAGATAAAAAACGGCCAGAATATATGTTTACTGTGAGATCGCACTTCTTGGTTCAAGCACTTAAGCCAGACACGTATGCTATTTTGCCCCGTGTTTTTACAGAAAAGTTAAACGGATTAACATGGCAATAACCACCTCTCAGAGATATGGTTATGAGAAACCGTATTTTGCGCGATGCAATTTATCAATAAACCGCATCGCGTCTGTTTCTACAGGAAAGTTATCAGGGATTCTGGATACTTAGGCGGGTAATACCTTTTAACAATTCTATGTAGAAACATGCCATTGATATATCTTTTTAGGTGAAAAGAAAAAAGAGACCAATTTGGGAGTACTATTTTCCCCCCTTTTGGGGATATTTCATTTCTTCTAGGTGTGGTACCCTTTATTCATTTGGCCATGTGAAGGCTATCACACATTTTGAGTTTAATCTTCGAAATTTGGTGTTCATTAGTTTGTTGTCCAAACTCTGTCTTACATGTAAATTTGTTTATAGGAAGATTAACATAATATTTATGTGGAGTGCAATCATTGATCTCTTGTGGAGTCGCACAGTCACATGTATTCATAATATGGTGCTTTTATGCCATACCTGTCAATACTCTTTTGTACTTGAACTTATTCGTAAAAAAATGTTTATTAATGTCGTTGAAAGCAATTACACACAACAGATTTAACATCAAGTTTATTGTATTACAAGTATCAGGTTTGTATGCAGAACAGTGGTTTTGCCAAGTACTCAATCCATGTAAAAAGCAATATGAGAGAACAGGTTTATTCTTGGAAATGTTAGCCTTCATTTGTTTTGTTTTTCAATCAAACTCTGTCTTGATGCATGTTTACTTTTAGATAACAAGATTGACAGAGTATAGATATCAACGAGTAGCTAAGTCATATATATTAATAACTTATGTGCTTTAATTATAAAGTCTATACTTGTGAATACTCTGTGCCATTTATGCTGTACTTAAACTTCTTATAGTAAAAACATTTTATTGACGTTCTTGAAATAAGTAACTGTTTTCATTTTTTTTCTTGTGTATACTTATTCCATTATTAAGCCTACCACTAACCCCAGAGATATGCTGTTCACCAATGGTCTACCATTCACTGTACTTTATTGGCCTACTATACATTGCACATCGTTGTTCTAATGTCTACCATTCAGTGTAAACCATTGGTCTACCATTGAACTTGTGGTCTATAGTGTATGACCAATGGTGTTATTTGAATGGTTGACTAATAGTATAGTGTGTATGACAGTGTTGTATGGTAAATGGTAGGTCAATGGTGTACGGTGTATGGTAAGCCAATGGTGTATGGTAAGCCTATGGTGTACGGTGAATAGTAGTTCAATGGTGTATGGTAGGCCAATGGTGTACTGTAAATGGTAGGTCAATGGTATACGGTGTATGGTAGAATGGTGTAAAGTGAATGGTCAATCAATGGTGTGTGGTGTACGACGAATGGTAGTTGAATGGTGTATGGTGAGCGGTGAATGGTATGTGAATGGTGTACGACGAATGGTAGTTGAATGGTGTATGGTGAGCAGTGAATGGTACACGAATGGTGTACAGTGAATGGTGTACGATGAATGGTACGCGGATGGTGAATTGTACACGAATGGTGAATGGTACACGAATGGTGAATGGTACACGAATGGTGTATGTTGAATGGTAGGCGAATGGTGTATGGTGAATGGTGTAAGGTAATTGGTAGGCCAATGGTGTCCAGTGAATGGTGGCTGAATGGTAAATGGTAGGCCAGTGAATGGTGGCTGAATGGTGAATGGTGGTCAATGGTAAACCTGTCTATAGTGGCCATATGGTAGACCAATGGTGAATGGTGTTTGATCAATGGTATATGAATGGTAAATGGTGCTCATGAATATGGTAATAGTAAGGTCCGAATTATTTAAATTAGTTTGAATGGTATACCATTGAGGCTTGAATGGTATACCATTGGTGCATGGTGGGTGCTGTGCGAATGGTATTCCAATGGTATATCAATGGTGTATGATAAATGGTAGTCAATGGTATACCATTCAATTTTTTTTATAAGGGTGTGCACATAATGCTTACCAATGACACTGGGTATCACCACCAAGAAGAACTTTTTTCGCTGCCGAATCAGTTTACGTGTGGCTCTGCGTGGCATTTTACCTTTTAAATTCAGCGTTCAATTCTATTTGCGATATAGTGCATGCATGCACTGTATTTATGCACTAGCACTGGTGTCTTTGGCGTCTTAATTGCACGCATGCGTATCAATACCGGATACCGACCACGTGCATAGCATGCACGCAGTGCATGTAACCACGTGTACGCACAACCAACCAAACTGAACAGTGTCACAAAATATTCGAGGATTAGAAAATCATCTTTTTCAACGACCACATTAAAAAAATCAAGGTCAAGACACAAATATTTTAAGGCAAATGAATTAGTTGTAATCTGATTTTATTGGGTCATAAATTTCTGTAAATTACATAAAATACGTAAATTAGGGGAAATTAAATCGTGGTCTCCTATTGGTTCGTGCATCCTTAGACGTTGCGAAAAAAATGCAGACCTTGAATTTAAACTGTAAACGAAATCCCGTTGGATTTCAATCGTATTTTATAATATTTAACATTTATTCTAGAGCTTGTAAAATGAAATACTTTCCAAAGCCTCTATTCACTTGAAGAACAAACGTTATTCAAACTTGCACCCTCACAAGCAATGGAGCGAGCTCATGGCCATGAGAGGTGCAAATGTGCTCGAATACCGCGGTGGAAAGAGGTTTGCACCTCTAGCGGGAAATCTGCACCTTTTTTCTTAGTGTGTACTGTGCACGTGCGTCGAGCGTGAGCTCGGGATTCAGATTAGGTCCGGATTCACTGCTTGCTTTCGGAAATGTTCGATTTTTAGATAAAAATAATTTAAATTTCTATACAATCTTTTTTTTATATATTATACTGATGTTTTTTTTATTTTCTTTTAAGATCATCATCGCAATGGATAAAATATCAGGAAAGGCTAACGTTAGAGTTATAGATCTATATTAGATATCCGGAACTCTTCGGTAAATCTCGGCCTTGGAAATCTATTTTCGGCGAGGCATATGCTAGTTTATACTACAATGCGTTTCAAATTCACTCGCAAAAGCTTACCGACGCCGTAAAAGTTCATCGCATCATCCAATATTTATGCCTGTTAGAATCTGATCTTACTGCACTTTGTTTTAATCTTCTTGAATTGACGTCATATCAACCATCAAGGATATCAACCATGTGGGTTTTAGTGCACTGGGTGGAAACGAACGAAGTAACTGTTACTTCAAGCGATTTTGTAACAAACAAAAAGATGTTGGTCAACTTGGTGGACCCGAACTTGAGACTGAGTTGAGGGCCTGGTGGAGTCCGGAACCCCGCAGAGAAACGGCCGAAACATTGACTGGGATGTGGAAGGCCAAGGTGTTAGTGGCCAGTGGTAAATATACCTTATTATATCCAGATTTGTACCCAATATGTAATTATTTATGTTCATAATTGTCCAAGAACCGTATGTATATAGATCTAGGCCTATATGTGGTGCTCGACTAGCCTGGAGGCGTCTGAAACTGAAAGTCATCTATGAATTTATTTCTACACAGTACTCTACGTAGGGTTACTCCCCACTGACGCCTGGGATCCCGAGCTATATTCACCCACGTACTACTGGTAAAAAACCTGAAACTTTCGCCCCCGAGATTTCTAGTTTCCCTCTAAATCTAGCCCTAAAACATGTAGTATGTACCTTTCATGGGGTTCAACTTATTTTCCAAGTAGATTACCGGGTGTAACATTTCTGCGATAGTGATTTCATTTTAAAGAAGAATTCCAAAAAAAAAACACGAATCGCGTGATTTGCGTGCTGTCGCCAAGCAAAAGACAAAGAAATCAAGATGGCGACCACTCATCCTATGAACGAGGTTATATTATAACCTCGTTCTCGGCAGTATACAGTGCTATTGTGCAATTATACATTGCCCATTTTTTCCACATTCCTAGCCCAAACCATCCCGAATCAATATATAATTTAATGAATGTATCTTTTGAATTGTTAATTGTTAAAAAAAATGAATAAAAACTCACCGATTTCTGTCACGTGAACCTCGTCCAACTGCCTACATTATGTCTATGGTGTTCGACAGTGACAAACCGCAAAAGAAAAAAGATCTCACGAAACCATAGAGACCCATCAACCCGTTTGGACCACTCACCATCGAGGTTACGACGGAACTTTGCTCGTAATGTATTCTGGTAAGGAAGTCTTGATAGCCTCAATCAAGACAAATTTGCAATTTCGTTTTGTATCGATACGAAGTCAAAATCGTTTAATTTCCCTCGGATATGTTTTCATTGACTTAAAATCCAAACCTAAAGGATTTTCATTATTTACCACGAAGGCCTGGCAGCTCCAAATTTTCAAGGGGGGGAGTTTTAAGTTAATTTAATTGAGTTCAAATCCAAACGGATTACAATGATCAAATGAAATACAAAAAGGTAGAAAAATTATCACACAAAATGGATGCAAAATAAATCTGTTCTATGGCTTTCGAGGGGGTGGGCACGAGCCTGATGTGCTCCCCATCCTGGATAAATGAAATAAACTCATTAAAACTAATGTTCTGTTTTATCACTTTGCATTTAGTTCCTTGCCCCTTTCATTCTTTTCATATTTCACCCTTAGATTTAGATTTACATTTATTTATCTATTTCCGTTCAACAATTTTTTTTTTCAAAATATAATCAAAGTAGCAATACATATTCAATGAAATCGATAATACAGACATATCAATGAAATTTCATAACAAATGCTGTCTATAAATTTAACAAAACTACAATGTGTTGCAAAAATTTTCATATATGAAAGGAATATAGAAATGAACGGACTGGACTTGCCAAGAAAAGCAAAAGCTAGCTTATAGAGAAGGCAAGCCCCTAAATTTAGTTTCAATACTGCATATAAACAAACTATATATACAATACAAGAATCAAGACGGACACAGAAGACAAGCTTAAAACAAGTAATCCACAAATATCAAAATAAAACGAATAAGCAACAACAAAAATAAGAGAAAGAAGTTCAAATAATTACCCTTTACCCAAGGGCGGAAATCTCTCCCAAAAGATAGGGGGACAAGGGGCTGGAAAATTTGAAAAGGTTACCACCCCAAATTTAATGTTATTTCGGCGAAAATAAATTTGTCAAGCAAAAAATAAGGTTATCATGCCAAAAGTAAGGTCATCTCGTCCTAAAATACATGTTCTAATTAGGGGTGGATCCAGCCTTCGCCAATGAGGGAGTGGGGCGGATTTTTTCAGCCATATTTTGTACGATCGGCCGCTAGATTTTTGTTTGTTTCTTTGAATAGAAGGGGTAGTTCTAATAATTACTTCTTAGCTTTACTCTTAAAAGTCAACATAAATATATAATATCATAATCATAATTTATATAATGTGAGCGCGAAGCGAGAGCAAACTTTTTTGGGGGAAATGTTATGTAGTTTCCCTAAAATTGGGAGATTCTAGGCAATGCTTGTCATCCTGAAAAAGATGTGTATGCAACTATACTATGAACGCGAAGCGCGAGCAGAAATTTTTGATACACGTTTTGAACTAATCGAAATGGTAGGCCTACCTACTGCTTGCAGTTAGCCATGAAGACGTATACATGTTTCAACAATCAAATAATGCGCGAGTTCAAAATTTTTACACTATTACCTAAAGATTGGAAATTTTATGCACTTTTTGTACCTTAAACAGAATAGGTATATAACTTAACAATTGATGATGCGAGCGCGAAGCGCGAGCCGAAAATTTCGAGATTTAGACCTAAAAACGAGACACTCTATTCATGTTATGTAAATAATGAAAAGGATGAGTAATTGGGGATCTTCCTTACATTAATTACATTAATAATGCGAGCGCAAAGCGTGAACAGCTAATTTTTATATACGTTTTTAACTGATTGAAAAGTTAGGCCCTATACCTGTTAAGAACTGCTTGCACTTAGCCATGAAGACGTTGAATATTTCAAAAATCAAATAATGCGAGCGCGAAGCGCGAGCTGAAAACTTTTGACATTTCTAGTACACAAAAAAGGAAATTTTTGATCAATATTTGTAATCATGAAATTCGAAATTTAGACACTCTATTCATGTTTTGTAAATCATGAAAAGGATGTGTAATAAGGGGATCCATCTACATTAATTTTGCGAGCATAAAGCGCGAGCAGATGCACGCGCGTGTTTTCAGATTAAATCCTAGAATCAAGGCATTTTAGATACATCTTTTATCATGGAAATCATAACGAGCGCGAAGCGCGAGCATAAAATATTTGATATTCCGATCTAAAAAGGGTCAAATTTAGCTTTATATTTCAAGCACTATGTAGGTAAATGGTGAGGTGAATATGGATTGTACTTCATAAAGAGCTGATATTTCTCATCATCATTTCTTTGAGTTTTGACATACGACCAGGACATCCTTATGACATGTCATCATAAATATCTTTCTATTCCTCTTGCTAAGCGCGAGATGGAACAAAAGGGACAATTTAATCATTAAATTTATATATTATTTATTAATGTATAATGAGGGCGCGGAATTAATGTGAGTGCAAATTGCGAGCCGAACATTTGTGATAAACAGTCATGAACAAAGGATTTTAAGTAGTTTGTTACGTTATCAATATTGACACATATATAACTCGCAAATCAAAAGGCGAGCGTGCAGCGCTAGCTGATACGTTTTGACAATCAGGCCTGAAAAGGGATATTTTGAAAACTTTATGGAATACACGAAAATAATAAGTACCTGATAAATTAAAATTTGCGAGTGCGCAGCGCGAGCAGAAAATGTTAGTATTCAGACCATAAAACTGACATTTGTACAGAGCACTTTATAAAAATCAATTTGTAAATCACACAAAATAATGAAAGATTGATTTCCGAGGTGAAATATGTTTTGTTTATTGACTTCCAAAGTTGATATTTTAAGCTCAATATTGAACAAGTTACTTAAATCACCTAACAGTGCGAGCGCGGAGCGCGAGCGAAAATTTTATAAAGTTACATGAACGACTCTTTTTATTTTCCAAGTCTTCCCCTCATTTTATTTTTTGTTATTATTCACTCGTCTTCCTCCTCTTCTTTTTTCCTCTCTTTTTCATTTTTTTTCTTTCCTTTTTTTCCTTTATTTGGCTCCGCCAATATATAGATCCCCTTGATCCGCCTATGTTATATATGTACAATTAGTAGGGGGGACATTTGATATTGTGTCCCCCCTACTATTTTCAGTAGGGGGTGGGACACGTCCCCACTGTCAGATCTTGGGACTGAAATTCCCAGTCTGGTAATAGATTTGGTTCTGCTTGAAACGAAAGTAGTTACCACTTGCAATAATCACACAATCATTCAATATCTATATGTAACATAAATTTAATTCAGAGCGACCAGCTCTATAAATGTACATATAGTTAAAGAAATTGAATAATCAGAATTAAATCATGAATCACATGCATATCAACATAACATCAAACTGTATTCAGCAGTTAACATCAGCATGAATTAACCTATACTGAATATGTTGCAATATGTATCTAATGAGAGTGATTTATTTATATTTAATCAAGGCCTAATAATTCGGCATCCAAACGTGACAATATTCTTGGTTATTAATTCCACCAATTAAGTTTCATCAAAAGAGGGTTTATACTTGGATGAGTACCTACACTGGACCGTAGTATATCTAATCTGGTTATAATTTATATAGTTCAGAATAAGGACCCCTTCGACATCGTCAATGACTATCGTTGGTCTGATGAATATAGTCGTCTAAGAGCGAGCTGCGGTGGCTTCGACGACGCGAAGTAAAGCGAGCGAACTCTCGACGAAAAGCCAGTCCAGATTCGCGGACGAAATGATGGGGGCTGAGAGCCACAAGATTGCTACGATGAATCACAAGTCACGAACTCTGAGTTCAAGGATGAAGTACGAGCCCAGCTCGTCCCTAAAGAGAGTAAATAAATAACCATCTCCTAATAGACAAGGTCCAGTAATAACACTATAACTCTTCACAAGTCAGTTAAGATATACTAGCTTGAATTCACTGAGCTACTTACGGAAAATAATGTAAAAACAAACTACGGTATCTTTTATCCCTAAATAGCAAAAGGAAATCTCTCTTCTCATAGAAGTATAACTTCTCAGTTCAATGAATATTTACATCAACTATATCATATACAACATCAATACACTGATCCTGGCTATTACTCTTGTTCAGTTCACAAGCCATATATCACATAACTATCAGTTTAAAATATATGGGAATCGTCATTGAGCGTATAAACCAACAATTCTTCCATAATAAAATGTCTACTTTAATAACATTTAATTACTTCATCTTTATATCATTACTTCATGTTGAGTTGGTTTCTCCTTGGTTTGATTTCACAAAGTTTTCATTTATGAAATATGATTTACTATACAATACAACAAAGCATTTAATATTCTTTGCACTTTAGTGTTCAATACTCCAACATTAATCATAAGCAAAATAATTACTGAATTTCTGTTTTCTTTGAAAACACTAAGTTTTGCTTTTAATTACAATAATTAATTATACCAAAAAAAATAGTGAACTTACAGTTCTTTGGAACAGTCGTGCCTGGTGAGATGAGGGCAGATGTGGTGGCTTTACCTGGCCTGTGCTGCCTGGATCCAGCCTGCCAACGATGGGGATTAAGACTCCGCTGTGCCTGCACTACACAGCCTGCAACATTCACCCAAAGTAATGGCCTACGAGAACCACACCCTCACACTCCGAGTTAAGACCAAATGTGGAAGGGTCTTCCTCTCCCGAGAATCAAACGATTTCTGATTTGCTTTTACTCAAACACCACTCCATCTTGACTCTCACAAAGACAAAGTCATTAACATTCTCAATATTCCTCTGCTTTACTCTTCCACGCTGAACATATCCAATTAAAACTACTTAACTATCCAAGCTTTAATTTCACCTATTCAAAACTCCCATCTCAAACATTCTCAACAGTCTTTTCCTCTCATACATAAAAACAAACATCTATAGAATTTTAGAGCCCCATTGAACTTAACTAAATATATCAAGTTAAATGACCCAATGCTCATGACCTAAGCTTGTCAAGAAGTCAAAGTAAAATTCTAATCCTTACACCCCAGCGGGTTTGATCACTTACTTAAAGATACAGTTGATTGACTCTGGGACTATGACAAGAGTCAACCACCCAAATTCCTTTTATTATATACAAGCTGAATGGTTACTAGGGGTTAACACTAAATAGACTTACAGTCGCATTGTGACACCCACCTGTCCCCCTCGGATTTCCGCCCATGCCTTTACCCATATTAATTCCAGGACGGTACAAATTGTGGGCTTACAGAAGTGATATGATGATGAAAATGAATATTTAACAACAATATGAAAAATAATAGATAACAAAAATAATAACATTAATAATCATCCCTTACAATGATAGCAATCAACAAATACAGAGGGATCGAGAGAAGAAGCAATAACCCCCCCCCCAAAAAAAAAGGCATCATATTTCTTTTCACCATACGACAGGATACAGTTCATTAATTATAGAATAAACTAAGGTGATAGCGCTCCAACTACTATTCTTGTGTATAAAATAATTTGAAAATATTGTGTGTCAGGGGAGAAAGAGACTACTATGGCTGGATCTGGAGACCCGAGATAGAAGCATCACCGGAAACAAGTATCTGTTGAGAGAAGCATTTTCATACAGCTCTTTAGCCAATGTTAGCTATATGTCAGTGGTGTGTTCGCTCCCGTTAGCTTTCTTTCATTGAGCACAAGAGGGCGTGTTACATCCTCTACGTAGAAGTCTATGCGCTGCTGAGGGTCACGAACAATTTCGGGACAGATTCCGACGGTATGTGAAGGAGTCTTGCAGTAAATGACAACATATTGTTAATTCCAGGAATAAAATACAACGACAACGGAAGGAAGATCAACGTTTGGTTCGAGGGGAAAAAATGGTAAGTCAAACTCTCTTACTTTTTACATTTTTTATACAAAACTTTGTCTATTACTAGTACTACGCCTCACATAGTCCCACCCCCTACCTTTTGCCGTATGGCGAATGGTCCGGGATAACGAGTAATGGCGACATAAACACGGCCTAAGCTCTTCCCATCTTTTCTAGCCAGGAGGCATCTAGAGAGTAAAAATCATTTACTAATACTATACTAACGTATATTACTCTCTCCTAGCCAGGCGGTTTCCAGTTCTAGAGAGTAAAAATCAGTTACTAACGTAAGGCTACTCTCATCCGTAGCCAGGTATTCCTTCTCATTGACCCACACGACGGAAGCCAAAACCTGAAACTTTCACCCCCGAGATTTCTACTTTCCTTTATAGAAAAGATCTAGCCCTAAATCATGTACATGGGAAAAAAAACTTCATTTCCGGCATTTCTACGCTCTCGTTATTTTTTAACAAGAATTCATCAAAAAAAAAAGAGAGAGAAATATTGTGAAAAGACGGAAGAGACTTGCCCGATGTTTATGCCGCCACCTTGCTTCCAATTGTTCTTCGCCAACGTAACCCGACGCACACGTCTATGAGAAGGAAGACCTTGCTTCGTATGAGAGTAACCTTACGTTAGAAAATGATTTTTACTCTCTAGAAGCCGCCTGGCTACTCTCACCCACGTTCAAGGCGGAGGTATAGGTCGAATCTCCCTGAAAGAGAAACTACATGTACTAGAATAGCACAGTCTCTTCAAATGGTAATCTACCGTGAAAATAAGTTTTTGATGTGGAAACAAAAACAAACGAACAGAAAACGGAGGAAAAGGACACCGACTTTGATTTGAATCTACGTAACCATAGAAAACATTTTAATGTTTTAAGTAAGTGATTGATCTTCACAAATGTCTTGTCATTTTACATTTTACAACGATGTTGCCTGTCACCAGTACAATTTCCTCCAGAGCGGCGGACCAACGAAATTAGAGATTCACAGAGTCAAAGGCTTAGACAATCAACCAGTTTAAGAACTTAATTTCCTTTAAGTCATTTCATAAGATATTTTCAATCAAGTAGGACTATAGAAATAAGATTACCGAGCCTGAAATCTTGATTTTCTTGCTTTAACTTATCTGCCCCTAATATTATAATCCTGTTTCATGGGCATGCATGTTTTTTTTTGTTATGTTTGTGACTCTTAGTTACTTCACTGCAGCTGAGTAACCAACAGTGAGAAATAGACGGAACTTGACTTGGCTTTAATTAATATTTATAAATGATGTAGAGTCTTTGATAAAATTTTGAGACTTTGAGCCAGTTTTTGTGTCCTTTCATTTTCTTATATTCAGCACACACAACAAGCAAATTTCCCTGCACTTCCACGAGCCAAGTACGTGCACGCATGGGACAAAAGCTGAAAGATGTCCGTGCATCTCGAAGACGTGCAGAAAAGCAGGTTTAAGTGTGATGCCTTTTTTTTGTTTGGAAATAAGCCTTAATATTGCCTCATACAAATCATTAAAAAACCCATTTAATTCTGATCATGGGTATATAGTCCACATGTAACACAAAACTTGATCAAATTTTCATGGGCCATTTTGATTTTTAATCTGCAATGAAGACAAAGGGGGAAAAAGGTCAATCACACACACATACAAAATGTTCAGTTAAAGTGCCTTTCTGGACTATGATAAGTTGTGAAGTATCAATAAGAACCGAGTATCTTAATGTTTGCTTTTTTATGATGAGGCAATTCTGAGCTGTCATAATGTCTTTGGTAAGTTTTAGAGCACCCCATGTCAATATCACTTGAATGGCATTCTTTATCTAATGATCTAATTATTCTAGATATAACTTCCTAATCATTACAAGCTAAACATTAACATACTCAGCTTTTATCTCTATCTTCACTACTTATCAAAGTCTACATCTGAAGCCTTGAAACGTCCACAAAATCGGTCATGATAAACCAAGATGGCATACCTTTCTGTTGATAAATGTTGATAATATTTATCTATACATCTATATACATATTATATGACTTTAAAAATATTGCTGAAAATAATTCCCAGAAAATAAATAGTAATAAATAAATGATGGAAATTTTCAAACCGTATTACAAACGTTTACACCTTCCAAATGCATCTGGAATGCCTGAAGGGCCTGTGATTAATGTGATTTGAATTAGAATTTGGGCTGAAATTGCAACATTTGTGTCAAAATTTGATATATTTATATATAAAGCTATAGTGATGGACAAATATATTTTTGTTAGTGTACATATTTCTTTATTTTTTCAAAACAAACAGTAAGAACAAAAAGCTTGAAATCTGTCAGAACCCCAGTAAACTATTACGTGGTCCACACCTATGTGGTCTAATGCCCATTACGTATAATGGCACAACTCTGCTTTGTTCACTCAACAAACCACAGTTAATTGATTTCTTTATTTTTTATTGGAAAACAAACAGTAAGAACAAAAAACTTGAAATCTGTCAAAACCCTAGTAAATTATTACGTGGTCCACAACTATGTGGTCTAATGCCCATTACGTCTAATGGCACAACTGTGGTTTGGGGGATTAGGATTAGGGATTAGATCTAGGGTTACGGTTAGGAACAAGAAACCTTGGTATGGTTTATGGCCAGGGAAATATGAAGTTTCAGACATTTAGTGTCAGACAAATTAATCGGATACACCACCTGACTATGAAACAAACCCACTGTATATAGAGCAAACCTAAAACAAGTATTGGATGGATAAATGAGAGACATGATCTTTTAACTACTTCACCTTCCAAGATGATGGCAGTTCTCATCACAATATACATTAGCTCAGAATCACGTTGTACGTAGGAGTTGATTGCATGAAGAGGATGGAAATCCTTTGATTCCTCTTGCAGAATGAAAAAGTGTGTTGATGGGGTACAAGGAGAAACCTCATATGCAAAGAAATGCTCATCAAAGTCTAGTGTGTTCCACAGAGTACCAAACAAGTATAGTTCTCCTAAACAGTATATTAGCTGCAACTGGCCAAATTTTTGCATACCATCCAAAACACCAATTACAAGCATCATTCGTGATCTGTATTCGATCTCCAGTATTGAAGCACATTTTGTTACTGTCACCCTATCCTCTTCACTCAGATCAGGGAATCTAGTTGCATTAGCCACAGATTTTCCGATCGCATGTTTCCCTTCAAATCGCATACACCAGCAATTTATTAAGGGACCAACTTGATCCATCATGAAGGGATAATGCACCATAAAATGGTGCTTCGGTGTTAACTGGCATTCTGGAAACAGTTTTTGGAACATGTAATGACAAACAAATCTTAGTATGAATCACCTCTTGGAATCAGATCTGCTACTAAAATGCGCAGGTATCGTAGAAAGGGTAAATTGCCAATTCGTCTACTGCCATCCCGTCCACTCACCACATGGTCTACATTCATTTCGTCTAATGCCATTTCGTCCATCAACATTTCGTCTACCACCCATTTCGTCCAATCACCATTTCGTCTAATAGCCAGTTAGTCTATAGCCAATTCGTCTACAACCATTTCGTCTACCAACCATTTCGTCTAAATCCATTTGGTCTAATGCCAAATCGTCCATTAACCAGTTCGTCCACCGTTCATTTGGTCCAATAGCCATGTCGGCTAATTTCAGTTGGTCCAATATCCACATCGTCTACTTATCAACTCGTCCAATTGCCATTTCGTCTAATAGTCATTTCGTCCATCAACCATTAGGTCCAATAATCAGTTCGTCTACCAACCAAATCGTCTACTAACCATTTCGTCCAATTCCCAAATCGTCCAATAGCCATTTAGTCTAATAGCCATTCGGTCCAATAGCCATTTCGTCTAATACAAATAATTTGCGTTATCCGAGGAGGGGAGCGAAATGACTTTAATACCTTGAAATTATTGATGATATTAGTTTAAAAAAAACCCTAAAAACTATGATGATAACTACTATCGCAAGGGTCGATTCAGTGGGTACAGCAATTCAGGCACCCCCATCCCCCCTAAAACGCACACACACACGCACACACACCCATATAAAAGGGGGAACTAAGATGGGGAAAATGGAAAAGGGTCCTTTTATTTTAATTTGTCGCTCAATTTTTATTTTAAAAAAAGAAAGGAGAATATTGTATTCCGATATCAAAATACGATAAACAGATGAAAGACAATATAGCCTTTTAAAGAAATATTATTGATCAATATACCCCCCACCCCCCCCCAAAAAAAAAAGAGCTCTTCCCGATCTGTCCTATCTTCTTTCCCTGTACTATCCTCTCCCTTTTTGTTCGTTTCCCGTCGCTAGAAGCCCGCCTGCGCCTAAAATAAATGTAGGCCTAGTAGTATTGACAATAACGATGAGTATAATGTTTGTGATATACTCATGCTGTAGCAATTAATGGATATAATAATAAGAATGATAATCATCATAATGATACTAATAAATAATAATATCAATAATAATAATAAAATTCACAAGTACTACTAATAATAATAATTATGATGATCATATTACTAATATTAACAAAAATGATAATAATAAGGATAATCATAATAGAAATAATATACATAATTAAAATAATTACTACTACGTAGGCGCGGATCCAGGAGTTTACAGGAAGGGGGGGTATTGAAATCACTAGAGTAGATTTTTGGTCGCGAGTATATAGGCCTGCCGGGTATAATTATAACACATCCCTTTTGCGGATCTAGCTTTTGCTAATGGGGGCAGGGGGGGGGGGGCTGTTGCTCGAAAAATGTTCATTCATTTATATATTCCCCTGTCTGCGGATCGAAGAGGGTTTTTTCCGTGTTTTTTTTTTTTTGCGCGAGCTGATCTTTTTTTTTATAAACATTTTATTTCATGTAGGCCCACTATTATTTTACACATAAAATCGTAAGTCTTGACACTGTTTGAAATCCTGAACATTTCTCTAGATTAATAACTAATGGGAGGATTGCAAGCGCGCAGCGCGCCGCTGAGAATTTTCCATATACTGACATGAAACAGGGGCGTTTTAAGGACTGCGTTTAGGAATTCTTGAAGATACATATTTTACTTTTGTAAATGCAACATCACAGTGCGAGCTGAAATTTTCCTATATTCAGACCTCAAAACGGGGCACTTTAATCACTTTTTGTAAATTTGTACATAATACACATCTAAATAAACAATGCGAGCGCTGGTCGAAATTTGTGATATTCTGACATGAAAATGACGTTTTTCCTCGCCCGTATCGTGTATGTATAACCTCGATAAGACACACATTGCTTCCCCCTTTGGGTGGAAAACAATTCCATAATGCAAAGTAATCAATGACGAACAACACTAGTCAACAGTGATAAAATAAATCAAGAAGTTGAAGAGAATTGGTAATTAATTAGGCCCACAATCGCGAATAGAGTCGACTCGGGTCGTAGAGGGCGCTAGTGCAGCATAGTAGACCAGTATGCGTATTAGACGAAATGAATATTAGACGAAATGGTGATTAGCCAAAATGGCAATTGGACATATTGGCTATTAGACCAAATGGCAATTAGACCAAATGATTGTTAGCCGAAATGAGTTTAGACCAAATGATAGTAGACCAAATGCAGTTAGACCAAATGGAACATGGACGAAATGAAAGTAGACCAAGTGGTTATTAGACCATTTGCCTTTAGACCATTTGGCTATTAGACCAAATGGGAATAGACGTAATGATAGTGGACAAAGTGGCTATTGGACCAATTGGCAAAAAAAATACCATTAGACCAAATGGCTATTAGACCAAATGATAATAGACGAAATGGCTATTAGACGAAATGGTGATTGGACGAAATGGTAATTGGACCATGTGGATAGTGGACCAACTGATGGTAGACGAACTGATATTAGACCATGTGGGTAGTGGACAAAATGGCAGTGGACGAAATGGCAATAAACCGTAGAAAGCACCACATCTGAGAAGCTGTTTTGATCATGTTGGTATCTTGGTTCTGCAAATTGGCTGCACTTACTGGTGATGGTTTGTTCTTTGCATCAACAAATCCATAAGAAAATGTTGCAATCCTCTGACTCAACAAATCTTGGGGAAATACCTTTTTCTTCAACTATGAAGTGTTTTAGGAGTAATTTGGCTTCACGCTTTCCCAATCCTTCTAAAATGTCGTGCATGATATCTGATGCATAGTTCATTTTAAAGTGAAAGTACTCTATCCTATTCAAAGCACACTGTCTCTTAACTCCGTGTTCTGAAAGAGTGTTTCGGTTTCCTTCTACAGATTGCACGTGAACTGCATAATCCTCTTCATTTCTTTTTTCACACTTTTCATCTAAACAGACTGACTGCATTTCGTGTTTTGACGTCAAACATGATCGAGAAGGGAAGTTTGCCGAAAAGCTTTCAACAAATCCTCCTATACTGTTGGCTCCTAAGTTATCTGCACAAATTTGTACTAGTGCCCCATGCATTTGAACTGAATTTCCATCAGACAGTTTTATTTTCATACCTTCGTTGGACTCTAACTCAGAAAGTTCCGTTATAAAGGATCAAGAATAGGCTCAAAACTATACTTTGAAAGGTCCAAACTATGGAAAAGTCCCAGCAAATGGATATTTTATAAGGCTGCATTAGCCTTGGGTGAATGTTCTGAAGTGAATAATACAGAGCACAAACTTTAAGAAAATCTCTCTTTGACCCTGTAAGCATTGTAACTTCAAACTCATCATAGAACAATGCTCTCTGCAAAGCGTTTGGGTAAACAGAAAAGAGGATTTGCTTTAATCTGTACACCATCACTATACCGCCTTTTCACACCATCAGGAGAAGTGTACCTTGTGTTCGATTCAGCACGCATCAGAGGATTACTAAGAATGATCCCCAAAGTGTCTCTCAAGGGAACATATTGAAAAGTCTCTTGTACAAGTATCTGTTTTGATGAGCCTGTGTTTCTTTTTTGTCAAGAAAAACTTCAAAACCATTTCCTCGAACTATTCTATTTGGCTTAATGTATCCAAGTTCCCTCTCAAAAAAAAATTTCCTGCTGATACCTTGATTCACAATTTTCAAATGGATGCTTAGCTTTTTCAAACGACGCCTTCAAGTCAATATAAGAACACAATGCTGTATCTGTATTTAATGACTGTACTACATGTAAGTTATCAGTCGTCTTTTCTAAATGTGCAACAATAGTCTCAATCAATGAAGTGGACTGCTGAATAACTCTTTCAACAGTAGCATGGGTTACATTTAAATGGGACAGTAATCCAGAAATGAACCGTGAAGCCCTCCTTTGTACATGTGTTTCATCAGTGAGAGTTTCTTCATCCGTTTCATCACTGCTATGGGGTTCTGCTAAGCCAACTTCTTCATCTAATCTTTGATTTTCATCATGTTCATGTTCTTCTCTCTCAATCCGAATTGCAACGTTTCTTTCAGGTGCTGGATGAAGCTGATCCACATTAATGTGAGCATTCAGAATATGCTTTCGTTATGAATTAAAGGTACAAAAAGACCGTTTGCATCCTCCTTGTTTACAAGACAAAATCAGTCCAGAGCCATCAAACAAAGCATGGGCATGACGTAAGTGAGAAAAGACTTTACAAACACCATAAAATATCATATGACATGATGTAGCTCCCTATGCAAGAACATGATCAAAGGCTCCCCTTGTTAAGCAGGTACTTCAGCATTTGGATGGCCACACCAAGCCCTAGTATTAGAATTTAGATAAACAAACAGAATAAAAAAGAAAATAATATAGAAGTAGCATTTTTGTGAATCTTAAATAAGTTTGCATATCTAGTGAATTTGATAATTCTGTGTACAAGTTTGGAATCCCCCCCCCGCCCTATTAGATAAAACAGAATAACAATGTGCTAAGAAATGTAGAAGTAGCATTTTTTCATGCTTTTTGAATGTGTCATATATTTGCACATCTACTTGTAATAATTTAGACAAATCTGTTTGGATGCCCCCATCAAAATAATCTCTATTAGAATGTCGATAAAACAGCATAAAAATCTGCTACGAAATGTAGAAGTAGATTTTTTTGTGAATTTTAAATAAATTTAATTAAATTTGCATATATAATCAATGTAGAAGCAGCATCGTTTATGAACTTTGAATAATTTTCAATAAATTTGTATATCTTATGAGTTTGTGTTTTAATCTGTGTAGTAGTTTGGATGCCCCCCCCCCACCAAGCCCTATTAGAATTTAGATAGAACAGAATAAAAAAATCTGAATTAGCATCTTTGTCAATCTTGAATAAATTTCCATAAATTTGGATGATTTTGAGAATTTCGTATAGAAGTTGTGAAGGCGCTATCAATCCCTTTTAGATAACAAAAACAAAAAATGTACTGCAAAATAGAGAAGTAGTATTTTTACTGTTTTTGAAAATTCCTGATTTAATTGGCATTATAAATGATTTATCTAATGAATGTGAGAATTCTGTGTAGAACTAGAAGTTTGGAAGGCCCCAACAAGCCGTTTTAAATAAAACATACAAGATCAAAATCAGCTGCAAAATAGAGAAGTAGCATTTACGGTGTTTATGAAGAATTTTGCATAAATTGGCATAATTAATGATCTAAATGAATGAGAGAATTCTGTGTAACTTCTTCTTTTGGGATTATACGGTATCTCATTGATATCATCTAGTTCCTTCAAAAGCACCTTTATCGTATAGACCTAGATCAATTAATTGTAATGCTGTTGCAAGCCTTTTAATGCATATTTCTCGTTAAATTGCCAATTCATCTCCTGCCAAATCGTCCACTCATCGCATAATCTAGTTCCTTCATTTAGTCTAATGCCATTTCGTATTACAACCATTAGGTCCAATAACCATTTGGTCTAATAATCACTTCGTTTAATCACCAGGTTGTCTATGACCAGTTGGTACCCATTTTCCTTCCATTCATTTTGCCCAATTAGAGTTAGACCAACTGGTATAATGGACCAATTAGCCCAGATGAAATGGTAAGTTGTCGAATGGAAATTAGACCGTGTGGATATAGTGGACGAACTGACGCTAGACCAAATGATAGTAGGCGAGTTTGGTAATTGGACAAATTGACATAAAACCAATAAGTAAATAAACATAGATTACGGAAATTTTCCCATTGCATACATTGTAGTCCCGGGATTCACTTTGCATATGTTGGGGGTCATAAACTATACTAAAGCTGTGCAGGTCCTTAAGCTGCGCACCCTGCAAAAATATGCACAATACGAAGCATTCAGTAGGCAAAATTTCTGCTGTGAAAAGCAACAAGATTGTCACTTATGTTTGCCAGAAAGAATGAGTCATTTTCCTTTATTTTTGGTGATATTTATCATTATTTAAAACTCGATGTGAAAATCACTTAATTCATTCAGCTTCATAATCAAGATTTAGATTTACATTAATTCAATATGTGTGCACAGTTCTAGGACACCTTTCACTACGACAACCAAATTCGACATGGGTGTCGATGTTGACTTGAATTGTAATTGATATTTGTCCGTCATAATTTTTGTTCATTGATTTAATATGTAGAATCAAAATGTATTAAAGATAAATGAGAGTAGTTGCAGTAAGAGCTGATTACACGAGAATGTTTGTCAAACCAGGCTTAATTGTCACCTTAATTATCGAATGGTAGTTACATAAACTGAAACGGAAAAATGCTTACACTGAAGATCAGCACCACAGATTAATGCACGTGGGACAATGTATTATTATTATTGCTTTGAACATCGACCCGACGCTTGACCCGAATCCCATGCTAATTTCTCAGCAATTACGCAATTTCTTCCAGAATCTTTTGGCACATATTTTTTATTTTATTTATACAGACACTGGATTCTGTACGAACTCATTTTGAAATACCACATCTGGCATTTTTTATTGAATAATTGAAAGCAGGGTGACCAGACGTCCCGTATTTCCCGGGATTGTCCATTATTTTGCTCCTGTGTCCCGGCGTCCCGACAAACCCTTCCCGGGACGCCTATTTGTCCCGTATTTCAGAATATTGAACAAAGCGTAATTAATATATTTAAAAGTGACGAACTTTCATTAAATAACCAACAGCTGACGAAGCAGGGACCACAATCAAATCGATATTTACTGTAAACTTTTGCAAGTTCTGCGGTGATTTCTTGCTAACCTTTTTCTTTCTTTTATACATTATTATTTTAAAGAACTCACGAACTCTGTTCTCTATATGCTTTGTTAATTAAACTACTCAGGCACCTCTTTTTTTATCCAAATAGCCCTTTATGGAAAAAAAAATAATTTCATTATGACAAATCATACCTACCTGGATAATTTCATACTTCAAGATGTAATTGTTCGTTATCGTTGAAATGTTCTTAATTACGCTAGTTGCACTGGCTTAAAAACACGTATTCCAATCTAATCTGTTTCTTCCTCAGTTTTCCATTTGTTGCATTATGATTACTATTACCGATATTTTTTTCCATATTTGTTAAATACCCAAACTTTTTGATTTTGTTCTTGTCTCCCTGTCTTCCTCTTTTTCATTCCGTCTTTCATTCCAACATGTTTTCACATGTACTTTATTCTTTCTCTGAGGCTTTCTTCTCATATGCTGAGTATTTCAATTTATTTCATATATGTAAAATTATTTTGTATAATAATTTTAATATTTGGCTATTTTGTTCCAATTTGTATATTTTTAAAATGTCTGTATATAAACCATATGTCAACTGAATGTAATTCAGCCTTTGGCTGCTATTTTCAGTGAATATTGAAATAAAAAAACCATTCAATTAAAAAAAAATCAAAAATTCAAAAATACATACCCTATCCTTTCTGCTTGCCCTTTTTTGTTCCATCTATCTTTATTACCAATACTATACTTTATCCGTATTATTTATTTTGTAATTATCTGTGTTGTTTGAATATTTTTTGTGTCTTTATTACCTTGTGAATACATCGCACTTCGGCCTTAGCCGCGACGATGTCTTGATTTTATTAATAAACCATTTATCTATTTCCTATTTTCTTTCCTAGATATTTTCTTTTCTCTCTCTCTCTCTCTCTCTGTTAATTTGTCTTTATTTCCTTCTTTCTCTTACTTTCTTTCTTTATCAAATATCCTTTTTTATTTCCTTTATTCTTTCTTTCCTTATAATTACCTTGGCCTCCTTCACTCTTTGTCTCCTGTTTCTTTTCGGTCTTTCTCTCCTTCCATTGTTTTCTCTTTTTTTCATTCTCTCCTCCCTTCATTCTTCCCTTCCACTCTTTCTTCCTTTCTTTATTTTTCCCTTTTTATTCTTTTCCCTTATTCTTTCTTTCTTTCTTTTGTTTCTATCTTTCCCTTCCTTCCTTCCAGTTTTCTTTTTGCTTTCTTTCAAAGAATGAAGGAAACATGTTTATTCCTTCATTATTTCTTTCTTCCTTCTTTTTCTTACCCTCCCCCTTTAATTCTCTCCTTTATTTTGTCTTTCAGACATTTATTCATCTTCCCTCCTTCCTTTCTTTCTTTCTTTCTTTTTTCTATATTCATTTTAAAGAATGACGGAAACCTTTTTTATCTCTTATTATTTCTTTCATCCTTCTTTTATTCTAACTTTCTATTATTTTTTTCTGTTTTCTTTTATTTTCTTTCCTTTCCAATGATCTCTTTTCTTTCTCTCCTCATTCTTTCGTTCACCTTCCCTTCCACTTCTTTATATTTTTTCCCACAAGTCTAAAACTTTGTGTGGGCTTTTTTGTTGATCTTCGTTTGTCAATTGTCCCGTATTTTATTTTGTGAAATCTGGTCACCCTGATTGAAAGGGTGACATTAGCCTCTGGAAACAAACTGTGCAGCTTTAGGTGCGTCCCCCATCATACATTAGAGTACTGTAAGTTTGGGTGCAACTAACCCAGGGAGCTCCGGCCCGCAAGCAGTAAAAGACATGGACAATCCACGCGTGATAAAAAATCCAAGTTGGTCCCGAAAGTTGGTCCAACTCCGTCAAAAGACTTTGAAGTCCAAGGCAAGACGATCAAATTCACATTATAAACTCTTAATTTAACAAGGATAGCACACGACTTCTTACACAGCGGCATTTTCTCGATCTATTGATCAAACTTTCGCTAATCATAATTGTTCTGTTTTGTTATAAATTGTGCTATGAAATTGCCTATTTCTCAAGTGTCCAGAAATGGCGTCCATCATAAATGCACGGCACACATTCAACAGACCTACACTCACAGTACATGCATATCATGTACACTAAGGCACAGACAACATGCATACGTACGGTATACATAAACGTATCTTAATCCCCCTCCCTAGACCAGGCCCCCAGACTTTCGGAACAAACAAGTAATAATAGTCAAGACTTTGATGAAAATATCAAACTGATTCAAGTAAGAGGGGATACTTACCATTAAAACCGATGATTAAAGGCGATTGAAAATGTTATGCGGCACACGATAACCTCGAGCCAATCTAAGATTTCGACCGCACATCGGAGCATATGCATCAACCAACGCCACGATCCGACGTCACTTTTATCATACTACGGTCCAATCACAATGCACTATTATTTACCATCCATGGTAATGTTGAAATACCATTTACGAATGTGTTATTCGATCGTTTTAAGACGTCCGGACCCACGAATGGTCACATTTTCTAACATTTAAAAGTGTAAAATAACACTTACTAAATCCAACACTAAGTTAATGTTAAAATTGAACACTTCAGGTTTTAGCGTGTTGTTAGTTTGAGTTGTGCCTATGTTGTTAAAAACATGGTCTGTAAGTATATGTAATGATGCAATGTTTACCTTTTAAACTGACCTATGATCTACATGGCTAGAATTTTTAGCAAAAGACAGCAAATCCACAACAATCAAGTTAGATTGTTGTAAACTTAACAGAGAAGCATCCGAAAACTCTTTCAAACTGAACTCTTGTAGCTCCACAAAGTTCTATCCCTGGTCTATGTGATGCCATGGTACAAACGTAAACCACAGTGTTCTAGGGTATATCATGCTTGAACATTGCAGTTCAGGTTCCCCTTTAAAACATCTTTGAGCAATTCAGATTGGACCAAACGGTAGATTATTTTATCCCCTCAGGAAGGTGGTCATCACATATTTCCCAATATCTTTTATGTATTTCTTTATCCAAAAAATCATTTTCCTCCAAATGGCAAGATTTCCTGGGAATGAGCTTTCCAAATTATCCTAATTTTTTTTTTCTCGAGTTAATGCTCTCTTTGCACCCTTGGAGCATGCCCTTTGGTGTCACTCCAAGACACCAGGTACTTCTCATTCTTTCTTGTGATGTAATTATAGTTCAAACATCTTTGTTACTCTGACTCAACCAGGTACCCTCCCACTGAAGAAAAGGAGAAACTTGCCAAAGAGATAGTAAACACTTGGCCTTCTACGAAAGTTAAGAGCAATGGAATGCAGGGTTTTGTGAGTATTAAGCTAATTAAGTACCATGAAGGTGCAAATATTTCAATTCTAGTTACCTGTAGATCATTCAGTGTCTAAACCTGAGACAAGAGATAGGCAGCATGGAATTCATCGCCTTGTGCACTGTCCAGTTTTGGTATTCATGTCTTAGTCTAAACACAGTTCTCCCATGATGCTAAAAACTGATTATATGAGGTCTTTGTTGTCCCTGCATCTGACTCACAAGTTAAATGCAGTAAAAAGGAGGACAGAATAAATTTGAAGCCTGGGCACTAGGCAACAGAATCAAAGGAGCAGAATGATACATTGGTTAAATTAAAACAAATGTACCATGCTGTGTTTCTTTTTACCTTTCTATGATCAAATAACAAGTTCAAAAAATCATTAGGATACTACATGAGGCACACAAGCCCAAACATTAATATTATTCGTTAATGCCTTTTTATTAGTATTGTTCAGATTTTGGTTTATTATTTTATGTAGTGTATGTTTTCTTTATGCATTGGAATATATTGTACTGTATTTTGTTATACCATCTTTACTCTGTATTGTTCTTTTTATGAAGTGTGAAAATAAATGAATCAATGAACCAATAAAGAAAGAAAGGGAGATTTTTTATCTGTAATTTGTAAAGAAAAAAAAGTAGTTCAACAAATTAAAAGACATTTATTCATTTTTAATCTAAATACAGGAAATCTTCTATTGTGATGGAGGGGGGTTCATCCAAACTCGTCTTAAAAACTCCAGAATGTCACAGCAACAGAAGAAGAAAATGAGGAAACGGACGAAGACCAGTGATGAAAAAGAAGATGGTGAAGTTATAGATGATGTGCTATTGGAAAACACAGAGGCAAAGGAAATGGTAAGCCCCTTTTAACAACAGGGTCAGTGGCGGGGTGAATATTCTTCCAAAAAGCTGCTTTATCACTCGATAATTTTACACTTTGCTATTTAGGATTTTGAGTCCTATTTAAATAGGATTGTGGAAGATTTTGATCTTATCACAAAAGCAATTTAACCCTTTGCGTGCGGACCCGCGAATCCCGATACCTCTCTCTGCGGCGGAGCTGTTTTAGTACATTGCTGGTATTTGGATCTGAGTCGATGTTTTCCCAATCAATCGCTAATTGCGCAAAACTGATGTATTTTCAGGATTTTTAGTAAAAGTAAATATGAAAGATCAGTCTTTTTTTCTAGAAATAAAGGTTTTGCTACTCAAATCAACAGAATAGTTAAGAAATTTACGAGGAAAAAGTCGTGTTATTTTGTAAAATCTTCGCTTTTCCCCAAGTCAATAGGCACTGTGTATAACAATGCGTAAGGGCAATCAGCACGTGCGGACAGGGTGGATTCGATCGATACTGCTTTGTTGTCTGCTCTGGTGCTTTTTCATTGCCTATTGTCAAGCTACTCATGAAGTGTCTCTTTACCTATTTGTAGAGAGATCACTTGCAAAGTGTATAATTACAACGATAATCCGTTTTGGGTGAAATCACAGCATACCAAATACCTTTACTTTCCAGAATGAATAAAAAAGCGTGAAGTTTCCCTTGCAAGTGCGATGATGATAACACCGCGCAACGAAAGTTCGAAACTATTTTGTGACTTTGGGGGGCTTCAAGACGGTGGCCTCAACGTACGTTTCACTAAAAATCGTCTTTGGTATCTTCTTTTCATAAAGTATAGTTTGTAATAAAAAAAATGTTCTTGAAGATGGCATACCAGTATTCGATATGTTTTCCGTTGCAATTTCAAAGATTGAAGGGTGTAAATGTGAATCAAATGATATAGTGGATCTGAAATCATACCTCCCAACGTCTCTCCTCGTCTCGATCGTTCTACATTTCATTTTTCTTTACCCCCCTTTTCCCTCCAAAATAGCCATGCTACCGACAACTGTTCATCACAATAAGATCGAGAAAGTAAATTATTTTCATATAATGAAATTGTAACATCCAAATTAAAAGTGTTCTATTATGTCCTTCCATTTTATTCATTTTTAACCGTTCTGGGTTTTTTCACAACCGAAAACAAAATAAATCATGAAAGATTTGTATCCCATTTTGTCTCTATATTTTTAATCGTTCAATCGAATAGTACAGAGGTGTTGGAGTCGGAAGGAGGCGTCAGTCCATAAATTTATGATATTTTTTTTTTGGGGGGAGGGGGCTGGATCACTCCGACATTCAGCAACTCAACCCCTCCATTATGAAAAAACGCTCAACTGCCACTGTTATTTATACATCTTTTTGAAATATTTTGGTGTTGATACTTACCAGAATAAGCGCCTCAAAGGTATGTTTGCCGTAAAGAAAAATATAAGGTGAACCTGTCTTTTTTCCTTTATTTATGGATCCTTTTCTACTACGCTATTCGCCAGAAAAAAGAAAAGGCAAACAAAAGAAGTAAGAAACTGACAAAAAAGTAGGAAAATTGCAAAAAATTTTTAGGGGGGGGGGTAGGTGGAAGATTGAGAGGTGTTTGTCGGGACACGCCAAACAAACATGCTTTTTATAGGTGGATGCCTCACCGTAAATTCTCATTCTTTTTCCTCAATTTCCGATGAGGAAACTTTTAATTCATTATTAGTTTTAGCATTTGAACTGATTATGCTTTTGTCGAATTTTCAGTGCAAAAAATTCATCTGGCAGAGAACGAGAGAATGGGATGAAGAGCTTCCAAAACCTAACATGACAAATTCATTCTATAAAATGACGTGAATTACAAATTGAGGTGGGCGACTAGTAATCTATCATTCTTTATAAGTAAATATTCATGCAATAGCAAAAGCGCACATAATTGTTGACATTATACCTTTTTGGTCTATTTCCTCTTTTCCCCTCTCATCTTTTCTGTCGTTTTACATGTATCTCGATTTTCATTTTCTATTCTTTTTCTGAATCCCACTTCCATCCTCCTACCCTATGCGTATCATCACCCAGGGAATTGTATTTGTTTATAAAGTCCTGTCATGCTCAAGAAGAAAACGTTCTTCCCATTTCAGCGCCTGCATGTTTTGCCAAAAATGAGTGAACATTTACATTGTTTGAAAAACGATATTCCTAATTGAGCTTTTTGTACTGCTAAATACGAGAAGCAGTAGGTCATCCTGACGAAATCGCTAATCTTCATTTTATTCAGGGCGATGGATATTCATTGTTCCCTGCTCTTTTTATAAGGGTTTGTTTGAGCATCCGCCATGACTTTCTTTTGTTTGGAGAGTGCCGAGATCAAGAACTACAATGCCGTTTTCAATTTCGAAAGAGCAGAGGATAAACGGGGTTTTAAATTGCTTTATTTTCTGTTTTCCTTTGAAATATAAAGAAGACAAAAATAATGGCAATAAGACGAGAGAACAAAAGATAGCGGTGGGGGGGGGGGTCAAAGTCCACTAGGGGCCCGTTTTTTAGAAAATTTGTTTACAATTTTCATAACACTGGAAAACTACTGAAATCATTCTATCTGACTGGCGGATGGTAATTTTTTTAGTATTGCGCATTTGTCTATATAAAGTGTACATGTATTTAAAAACGACACCAAAGGATTTTTTTCGTCCCTTTCCTTGGTTTAAAACCTGCAACGGAGTGTATTATCTAGCGCTTTAATCCCTTTCCTATATCTATCGTATTTCCATATTCCCTACCGTCTACACCTTTTTTTTCTCTTAGTTCTTCTCATTTGAATTATATCTGTATTGTCTTCCTTCTCCCCGATTTGGATTACATGGTATTGTACCCGCCTCATCCCCCTCTATTCATTCTTTCTGATGTTTGTTCTCACAACCTGTCATTTTACATTACCCCCCCCCCTCTCTCTCTCTCTTCATAAATCGTTCCGAGAGTAGGCCTATGCCTCGATTCACAAAATTCAGGAGGGGGGGGGGGGCTCTCCCTGATTCTCAAATAAAGTCCAGAAAATATTTTAAAACTACTATTGTAACTGTCATTTCACAAAAAATTCTATATCATCTTCCATTTTCTATATCAATAAGGTGGATTGATATCTATCGCAAAAGGAAATATGATGATAATGATCATCATATAAAAATGCACGACTAAACTATTTTTTGTGAACTTGGGGCTTATGGTTAAAGCAAGACAGAGGCCTCAATCTTTCACTAAAAGTCATTTTTCCGATTTTTTTTCGTAAATTATATGTCTCATTTAATTCGATTTTTCACGCAGCTATTGTAATAGTAAAATATTTTTTTTCCTGAAGTTTGCGCATCAGTATTCGATTTGTAATATGAGTAAAAGTGACTAAAATTGTCAGTTTGAATTATACCTCCCGGCTCTCTCCTTGTCACTTTCTACGTTTCTTTCTTTATCTTACTTTCTCTCAAAAAGAGCCATGCTAGTAAATACTGAAAGTAATATAAAGTATTTTGTCTCAAATAAATTATAACATCCACTATCAAGTGTTTTTTTATTTGTTCTTTCACTTTGTTCTATTTTCTTATTTGTCTCTTCGATTTCACAACCGAAAAAACATGAAGTAATCATGGTAATAAATAAATCATTAAAACAAATCATAATAGTTAGAATTCATTTTTGTCTCTATCGTTTTAATCGTTCAATCTGATAGTACAGAGGCGGCGGAGTTTATAGGAAGTTTCAGTCCTCACCCCCTTGAGAAAAAAAAGTCTATATAAATTTGTGATTTTTCTTTTGGCCGGTCCACTCCATCGCACTATCAGCTCAACCCCTCCATTATAAAAAACGCTCAGCGGCCCGTTTTTATGGAAGAAAATTGGGTTTTTATGCTAACCAGGGTTAAGCGATCAAAATGTTTGTTTACAGTTACGGGAACAAAAACGGGTGCGGGTCGTTTTTTCCTAAATGAATCTTTTCTACCACGCTATTCGCCGGTAAAAAAAGAAATTGGCGAAAAAACAGAAAATCGGCAAGGGGACAATATTAGAGTGCAGGTCAGAACATTTCTATTTGGCTATTTGGAGGGGGGGTAGGTCAAACATAATAATTAAAAGTCATCACTTTGACAAGGGGCTGAGGACCGAGTTGCGACAAACTTTGTGGGGTTTTTTTTGTAATCTGTAACCAAAAAAAAAAATCAATGTTGATACCTGAAAATAGTACGGATATAAAAGTTACAGTATTAAAATGCCGAGAGTTCGTTGCATTTCAAAATTGTGCCATGTATTTATTAGTAGCGCCCTCTTCCGATGAGAGTGTGCAATGCTCATACATGATCGTTGATTGGTGCACTGATGTGTGGAGGCGGGGCAACGAGCGATGAGGAACAAGTGTTTTTCTTCTAGGAAGTACGTTCCCATATACACATCGGCGTTCGCGAAGTGCCGTTGCAGTTCGGCCGACCAGCGTGTCTGTGTTAACAAAGAATCCCCACATTTCCACTGCCGCCATGTCCTCGCACTGATAGTGAGCGCTGATTGTGTTATGATACGGTCATGTGGTCGCAGAGGTCAAAGGCCAGTCTAGTGTGTCTGTGTGACTATTTATAGAAATCCCAACACCATTTGGATTTATTACGTAGCATGCCTGCATGTTCGAATTCCCTCCGTGCATAACCTATGTACACTGCAGGTCAATGCTCTTTCTAATACCGTGTCGCTGCTCCATGTTTCGTTTTCTACTCTCTATTTTTGGCAATACTCAAACTGATGAAGGGGGGGGGGGGCGGGTGCGGAATGTGAGTTCTTTGGTTTGCTCTCGAGTATTATTCTGCAAAATTGTTACAAACGGTAATGATTATTTTTTTAGTATAGCAACTGTAAATTTATGTAAAACAAACAGAACTTTTTTGTAATGATGACTTTGTTTTTTATTATTTTTGCATGTTTATGGGTTTGTAGCTTATCTGTAACCATGGACCTATTAGGTCCATGATAAGACCAAAATGAATGATTCAATTGAAATTTTTGCAACAATCAAAGTACCAGGGGCCGCAGAACGTTTTTCAAGGGGGGGGGGGTGGCTAGCTGAGACAACTTGTTGGGGGGGGGCTGACAATCATTGGCTAAAAATCACAATCATAATGACAATATTATGGTCAATTTTACGTATTTGTACACGGTTTTGGAAGGGGGGGGGGGGCTGATGTGATGACGCCAACTCGGTTCCGCGGCCCCTGCATGTTAGAAGTGTAAAATTTGCAATTGAATTTGTTTACTCAACGGGACTGTTATAGTTTGTATAGGCCTATGCCTAGGCCTTTTATTGTCCAAACAATTGTAATTTATGTAATTATGACTTTGTTTTATGCTTATGATTTTTTTCGCTTATACCATGGACCTACTAACACATGGACGTTGCTCGGGTGTCCGCTTTTGGTCTAAGACGACTACCGACGAGCCCTCTTGGGACGGCTAACTCGATCAGATCTAGCGCTGAAGGTTATTCCGCGACAGGTGATCGAGTAATATAACTGCCAGTCACAGCGCGCTCCGGAAGTGATATGCCGTAAGGTCGCACTTCCGCGTTTCGCTGATGTATGTAGAGCTCATTGTGAGCGTAATAAGGAGGTTTTCTTGCAGGCAGGACGATCGCAGCGAACGCTCATTCATCCACACTTACAATTATATACTGAAGAATTTTTGAGCTGTAGATCAAGTGTTGTAGTAGTATGGCGGATTCAGATGAAGAATTAGAGTTTATTCCAACCGAAAAAGAAGTTCAACGTGTCACATGTGTTTGTGGGTCACCTATAACAGAAGCAGAATTGTTACAATGCTCATCGGCAGATTGCACGCAGCAATGGTATCATCGGGAATGCGTTTTCGGCCCAGCAGCAGACACCGCAGGCTCAACCTCAGCGGCCAGCTCGAGCGTCGATCCGTTTGCAAACGAGTACGACTAAGAGAATTGGATTTGTGACATGTGTGTCATGCAGGCAGCAGAACAAAAAATTGGTAGTGGTAGGTGAACTTTGTTCATTATGCGTTTCTTAATGAAGTCAACAGGGAGGGACAAAAAAATGATGTAACGTATGATCAAAATAGAAACGGCAGTGAGTTGATGAGCTATGACTAGATTATAGATACACATGATTTGACCGTGGGCGTGGGTAGCCAGGCGGCTTCTAGTTCTAGAGAGTAAAAATAATTTACTGACGGAACGAAGGTTACTCTCAATGAAGCCAGGTATTCTTATATATTTACGTGCATGTAAGGCTGTAGTCTGCCAAAACCTGAAACTTTCGCCCCCGAGCTAAGTCTAACATCATGAACATTGGCGAATAACAAATAGGAAACAAGATGGCGGCGTAAACATCGGACAAGTCTCTTCCGTCTTGTCATATTTTTCTCATGTTTTTATGAATTCTTGTTTGAAAATAAAATTTATGGCGCAGAAATGTCGGGAATGAAGTTTTATTCCATGTACATGACTTAGGGTTAGATCTTTTAGATTAGAGGGAAAGTAGAAATCTCGGGGGCAAAATTTTCAGGTTTCGGCAGCCTACACGCACATAAATATATAAGAATACCTGGCTTCATTGAGAGTAACCTTACGTCAGTAAATGATTTTTACTCTCTAGAAGCCGCCTGGCTAACCGTGGTCGTGGATGCAGAAAAACAAACAAGACATGACAAACACGATTCATGAATGAAGCAAGTAACTTACATGTATGCTGATCATGACCAGTGCCACATATAGCGTTTAATTAAAGCAGTATTAAAATTTGCACACTGTTATTAATGCTACAATAATGACTAGAAAATGCTGAAAACTATATTTAAACGAGTCACCGTCAAGTCCTGACATTGTCATTGACATGATTAATTTGCCAGTCACTCCACCCCCCCCCCCCCTCATACCAATTTAAAAAACAAAATGTGTGTTGTGAAGTGTTCTTAAATAATTGTTTCCTGTTTTATTAACAAATACCTTTTGTTTTATTATACAGATTCTGCCCAGAAACAGGACAAACCTGAAAATTCCGAGGGTGTGCACCAGGATACCAACACTAACAGTGGTATCAAACAAACAACAAAAAGAAGAAATAAATAAATGTGCAATTGTGCATGAATAGAGGCATTGATTATCATAATTAGAGTACTTCAAATAGGGGTATATCCAATATTTTTTTTTTTTGGGGGGGGGGCTGTTACACCCACAAATTTAATAATCGCCCACAAATGTAATAACGCCTATTCCCACTCTCTTAAATAACCTTATTTTCTAATATTAATTCCTGTTGTTTATCGTAGAATTTTACCTTTTATCATAATTATAATTCTATAAAATATGAGGATCCTACTATAAGTTTTCAAGATTACTGATTTCTTTTCTGCGGGTCCCAGCCCCTTTTTTATCAATCATCTTCTCGGTGTCTCTGCTACCAAGATTGACTATAGGAGTGGAGGGAGGGGGTGGGGGCAGGCATAAGTTATCATCACTCACTTTCGCCCCAGACAAGTGCCTGTTTGATATATTTTATTGCAAGGGGCTTCTCTTTTCCTCCTATCTCCCTGTTCTCTCTTTCTTTGTTTTTGTGTTTGTGACAATTTATATCTCAAAGATCAGCTCTCCCAATCTAAATTTCAACCGTCTCATATTATTCCTTCCCTTCTGTTATGGTCAAGCTCTCCTCCAATAAAACTAACCTATTAATATTTGCCCCTCTTATTTCTACCGGCCTGCAATCTCATTTTGGCAATTTTCAGTATCCCTCATCGACCCCTCCCCATTGCAACTCACCATGATTTTAAGTCATTATCACGAGAGCATGGATAGGAATATTGCAGATCTATAAAATTGCTATTACTTTGATTTTAAAATAATTTGAGTACCCCCCCCCCCCCGGCGGCCATGCAGGTCGGTTTCATATGTCGCATGATGGTAAAGGTGGCCGTGGAATTTACAAAATATACACTTGTTCTATATTTTCTGTTTAACATATACCGTGATATACTGATGACATTGGGCAAACTTAACAAGATATTTCCCAAACCTTGATAATGTTGTAATTTTTTACTATATACAGTCAATGTTACACATTCTTGACACTAGGCAGTTTGACTTTTTGTAATTCAGGAAAGAAATAATAATTACCGAAAATGAAATAATTTATGTGTCAGGTATATTCCAAGCATTTTTAGATATCGGTAAACTATTAATTTCACAGATTGAGTATCAAAATTAAACACTAAAACTGCACAGTGGTCATCGCAAGGGGAAAAGGTACGTGGAATATACAACCCGACGCGGTATCGGACTGGCCAATCCGAACGGACAGTCAGGGCGATCAGCCCTGTCTGCACACGCTAAAAATTATTATTCTGCGGCTCGCGTGCTAGGAATGAACCTAATTTTTCTCTTCATTAAGAAGCTCATTCTGATAAATGTTATCCAACATGGATTGCTACACTCGTAAGTTTTATTGTTATGTATCATTTACACACCATTAATGAGATGATAACCCTTCTTCGGGAGAACAATGGTATAGTAGCTCGAATCTAACGATTTTCTTTTAGAAATATAACAAAAATTAACCTGATTTCGAAAGCCCGACATTTCCTTTTAAGCGATGGAGAAAATAGCCTACCAACGTTATCAGTTCGGGAAAATTAAAGTTAAAGTAATAAGATGTTTTTTAAAACAATGAAAAATTGTGAAGATATTGAAAATAACGATTTTGAAATGCTATATGAAATTTACGCTATATTTTCATAAATTTTGGCATATTGTATCACTCATCAAAATTACTGGTAATTCGAAATCTTATCCACACTTGCTTGTAAATCTGATATAGGTTGATACACTGATAGTCAATGTAATTGATGAGTATTCATAGTCTTACTAAATTTTAACGATTCCATCATGTTTTTAGGATTTTAATATCGCATACATTTTGGAGAGTGAGCAAGACGGTGCTCACATGCGTCGCTAACAAGATTGCTAGGCGACCTACCGCGAGAGGGCTTTTATAATGGCGGGCTCCGCTGAGTTGATACATAGCCTATAGGTGGTTCACGTACGTGTGCAACTACTTTAACCTTTGGTGAAATACATTTTCTCTTTCTATTTGTTCCGTAGCGTTTAGATACATATTTTGTGCTTCACTTGTAAGTGGTATATAAATAATGTAAATTACTATAAATTGCATGCGTTTCCCGATCTCCTTATCGAAGTCAATATTAATGAGAGAGCACAATATTGTTCTCGCTCTAATGGAGGTGGGGGGGGGGGGTCAGTGTTCTATCAAGCAAAAGACGTAGGCCTATTTGTGCATATATTAAGTTTATATCATTGGTGTAATGATAAAGAACCTGATGAATTCCGTTTTTGTATATCGACGTTATCATAAAGTTAATACAAATGACAATCAATATGATTCAGGCGTACACCGCTTTAACTGATATAAAATGCATCCAGAAATCGAAATATCCGATGAATTCAAAACGTACGTAGCAGGAATGGCATGCAGTTTGGATGTTACAGCACTCTAAAATAAGAATGCACACAAACTCATAAGTTTATAGAGTCTGGGGGATGACATCGTTGATATAAAAATCGCATCGACCTCGATATGCAATATTTTTTTTATACTGCATCAGACGTGATATCCCGCAAAATCTTTTCCATAATTAGAGGGCCATCCATTCTCTTTCTTTTTAATCTAAATATAATCTATGTGTTTCAGGATCATGATATGAAAACCTTTTTATAACAAACATGATAAAAGAAAAACGCGTCTCAAGTTATACATGGTTCATTGCCGCAAATACCAATTATCTTCGTTTGTTAATGTTTAATCATCAACATTATCACTGATATTATTATTTGTATTATCAGGTCCATTAATATTATTTCAAAGTTCTAATTATCACAATCACCATCACTGTTATTATCATCATTCATTCATTCACTGAAAACATTATTTCGTAAGTTCTACTAAGCAAAAGTTCGTAAAAACAATGTCTAGTTCTACTAATTAGTAGTTTGTAAGGCATGCTTAGCGATGCAATAAATTGGTTGGACATGCCGAACTAATTTGCTTTACCAATGAAACTATTCGTACGGCAGGGGCTTTACCAATTTTAAACCTGCCCTACTAGCGCTATAGGATCGTAAAAACGATGTCTCTTTCTACTAATCTTGGTTAGTTCGGCAGGCTCAACTAAGTTTAAAACTCGTTTGGCTTGCTGAACAAATTAGTCATACAAATATGCTGTACGATGTGTGGTATGATAAGATACACGAAACTGAAAATAAGAAACAAGTGAAATAATTGTTCATTCATAAACTGTTTAATAAAATTGGAAGTCAATGACAAAAATACATAAAATAACAATTCCATGTTAGCGATTGAGAATTAAATTGAGAAAGTTAAATAATTGCTCATTCATAAACTGTTTAATAACATTGCAAGTCAATGACAAAAAAACATAAAATAAAAAATCCATGTTAGCGATTGAGAATTAAATTGAGAAAGTTATTATGGTTTCACAATGAGCAACCTGAAGTGCATTTCTTGTAATTCTTGAAATTGTACCTGTCACCCATATATGAAAATTTCATAATCAACCTGTATTTCAGTGTCAATGTATTTCTTAATTTTTCAAACAAGTTTCAAGTTCAAATTTAAACATCAAAAATGAAGCCAACATTTCTTTAAAAATCTCAAATTTTGATTAACATGACTGACAACATCAAATCCAACAAGCTGAAATGGAACATGTAATTATTTTTGACCTCAAATTTAACCAAAAAAGCAGAATGGAAAGGAAATCATGAAAAAAAAAAACTACTGTTTTGGCTCAACATATTTTAGAAAAGCTAAAAAAAAAAAAAAAAATTATTATAATCACCCAAAGGGATAGTTCTGGATCAGTTTTGAAAAGTAGAGGATATCAAAACTTTCTCTTGAGATGATTTTCACTAAATTTGACTGATTTTTATGAATTTAAGAATAAAAAACATTTTTCTTTTTAAAGTGACTTCTTTCATAATTTTAACTAAAAATTGACACTCTTGGTCAAATTTGAGATCAGAAATGCATTCCATGACTTGTTTCATTTTCTAAAATGTATAGTTTCCCATACATTAAACAAGGTCAAAGGAGAGTCAGGGTATAGAGTTCAAACATTGGTACCCCCTTAATATGCTACAACAAAATTACACAAAGTTTTCATTCAACTATCACATTTAGCTACCTGAAGTGCATTTTTATAGAAAGTGCTTTAAAAATTTGATAATCAACCTGTAAATCACTGTTAATATTTTTCTTAATTGTTCAAATTTAAACATCAAAAACGAAGCCAACATTTCTTTAAAAATCTCAAATTTTGATTAACATGACTGATCACATCAAACTGTTTAATAACATTGCAAGTCAATGGCAAAAAATCCCATAAAATAAAAAATCCATGTTAGCGATTGAGAATTAAATTGAGAAAGTTATTATGGTTTCACAATGAGCAACCTGAAGTGCATTTCTTGTAATTCTTGAAATTGTACCTGTCACCCATATATGAAAATTTCATAATCAACCTGTATTTCAGTGTCAATGTATTTCTTAATTTTTCAAACAAGTTTCAAGTTCAAATTTAAACATCAAAAACGAAGCTAACATTTCTTTAAAAATCTCAAATTTTGATTAACATGACTGATCACATCAAATCCAACAAGCTGAAATGGGACATGTAATTATTTTTGACCTCAAATTTAACCAAAAAAGCAGAATAGAAAGGAAATCATGAAAAAAACTACTGTTTTGGCTCAAAATATTTTAGAAAAGCTAAAAAAAAAAATAAAAAAAAAATTATAATCATCCAAAGAGATAGTTCTAGGATCAGTTTTGAAAAGTGGAGGATATTAAAACTTTCTCTTGAGATGATTTTCACTAAATTTGACTGATTTTTTTATGAATTTAAGAATAAAAAACACTTTTCTTTTAAAAGTGACTTCTTTCATAATTTTAACTAAAAATTGACACTCTTGGTCAAATTTGAGGTCAGAAATGCATTCCATGACTTGTTTCATTTTCTAAAATGTATAGTTTCCCATGCATTAAACAAGGTCAAATGAGAGTCAGGGTATAGAGTTCAAACATTGGTACCCCTTAATATTGCTACAACAAAATTACACAAAGTTTTCATTCAACTATCACATTTAGCAACCTGAAGTGCATTTCTATAGAAAGTGCTTTGAAAATTTGATAATCAACCTGTAAATCAGTGTCAATATATTTCTTAATTGTTCAAATTCAAACATCAAAAATGAAGCCAACATTTTTTTCCAAAATCTCAAATTTTGCTAAACAAGACGGATCACATCAAATCCAACAAGTTGAAATGGGACATGTAGTTATTTTTTACCTCAAATTTGACTAAAACAGCAGAATTGAAAGGGAATTATAAAAATATTACTGCTTTGGCTCAAAATATTTCAAGAAAACTTTTTAAAAAATATTTTTAAAAATTGATTATAATCACCAGATTTGGTCAAAATTACCTGAAGAGATCAATTTGAAAGTTTTACGTAAAATGATATTCTTGAAACTTTTCCTCAAAAAGAGCCAAAAATAAAAGGTGATACTTTTGGCACTTTTTGGTTAATGCCAAAACTACATTTTAATATACAAAATTGAAAGTGGTATACAAATTTGAAAGTGGTAGATATTAGAACTTTCTCTTGAGATGATTTTCACTAAATTTGACTGATTTTTATAAATTTAAGAATAAAAAAGATTTTTTTTTAAAGTGACTTCTTTCATAATTTTCACTAAAAATTGGCATTCTTGGTCAAATTTGAGGTCAGATATGTATTCCATAACTTGTTTCCTTTTCTAAAATGTACAGTTTCCCATGCATTACACAATAAGGTTAAATGAGAGTCAGGGTACTTTGTAATACTGCAGAGTTCAAACATTTAACACTTAATACTGCTACAACAAAATTAGAGAGTTTTACTTTTCATTCAACAATCTACTTTCAACTCCACTTGGATTAAAGAAGCCTCAAACCAGATCCATCCAGTTAACAAAATTCCAATTCAATTTCACTCACTATAGTCTTAACATGCAGCATGACAAGACAGTGAGTATGCTCGAGTTACAAGACAGTTATTCAAGAAGATTTACTAACTTTGACACCACTTTTGCAAATGTTGGATGGACTGATTGTCTTCAAGGTCTAGGATGACTCTTTCAACGAAGAGAGCCATCTTGGCCAAACATCAGGGATTGTGCATGTTGAAGGTATAAGTAGCTGCCTTGTAGCAGCTGAAGGAGCAGATGATGTCTTCACTTATTGGGAGTAAAGAAGTATCAAACCTGATCCATCCAGTTAACAAAATTCAAATTCAATTTCACTCACTATAGTCCTAATATGCAGCAACAAGACATTGAGTGATGCTTGAGTTACAAGACAGTTATTCAAGAAGATTTACTAACTTTGAGACCACATTTTGCAAAGGTTGGATGTACTGATTGTCTTCAAAGTCTAGGATGACTCTTTCAACGAAGAGAGCCATCTTGGCCAAACATCAGGGATTGTGCATGTTGAAGGTATAAGTAGCTGCCATGTAGCAGCTGAAGGAGCAGATGATGTCTTCACTTATTGGGAGTAAAGAAGTATTAAACCTGATCCATCCAGTTAACAAAATTCAAATTCAAATTCAATATCACTCACTATAGTCCTAATATGCAGCGACAAGACATTGAGTGATGCTTGAGTTATAAGACAGTTATTCAAGAAGATTTACTAACTTTGAGACCACATTTTGCAAAGGTTGGATGGACTGATTGTCTTCAAGGTCTAGGATGACTCTTTCAACGAAGAGAGCCGTCTTGGCCAAACATCGGGGGTTGTGCATGTTGAAGGTATAAATAGCTGCCATGTAGCAGCTGAAGGAGCTGATGATGTCTTCACTTGTTGCAACAACCACTCCATCCACAGCTATCTGGAACTCTGCTGCTTCTGTCAGCTGGCCACTGTACTTGATGACAGGGGAAGGCATTTCATCCTGCAAAGAAATGTTAATGAGATTTGAATTTGATTTGGAGGAAAAAGATATTTGATTCAGAGGAAGAAGGTATTGGTTATCTACCAACCAATAGAAAAAAGGCGATAGCATTGTTTGAAGTGGAACAAGGAGTTTGTATTTATTGAACATGTAAAAGCAGCATCCACGCAGTGGTCCTGACGTGAGCGTATTCTCAAAGATAAATACCCACTGAGCCGACCAATCACAGGCAAATTCACAGTTGTCAAGCTTTGTTGTCAAGGTCAAGTCCCCCACGGCTGACGCCCATGAATTTCAGTACGCATTCAAAAAATACATCCAGCTATATTTTGTTCCATGCAAAAATAATGATTAATCTGTTTTCTATTTCATCTCACAATACAAGACCAGACCAGGTAAAGATACAAATATTATTTTATTACTGTACAAAAAATACATCATGTTGGCTAGTGTCATTTGCTATTGGCTTTGTGGACCGAGCACTGACCTATGGTCATGCACTTGTGTACCTCAATCCAAAGATCAAGTTGTAAACTTTCATGAAAATCCCTTTAATTACATGAATTTAGTAATACTTAGCCAATCTTAAGTCTGGAGTTAATGACCCCATATACAATAAGAAAACAAATTCAACAGTCTTAGTGCAAAAAAACAGGAAAAACTTTAAAAGATACTGTGATGATATTTACATTATACAACAAAAAGCAGAGCTACATGTAAGCCAGCTTGATGTTGTACTTAATAGGATTAGGAGATGTCTGAGGGGGTGTATCCCTACAGCCTACAGGTTTACTTACAGACTCTTCGTTCTCCTTAGACTCCTTGAAGATGTTGCCAATCTTCTCCCTGAACATGGTTGGTATCATGATTATGGCCGCTCTTGTTACAGCATCTGCAAAAGAAGGGAAACTTCATGTTTATGGCAAAGCACTCCAATTTATCCATTACATGCAATAAAGTGGAAGGGGAAAAGTCGAGCTAGTATACATTTTCCCATTTTCCACTTCATATCCATTGTACAAAGAAACTTTGAATATCATAGTTGAATTTTATCAATTTATAAACATGACAATGTCAAAAAATTGAACAGATATTTACAAGAGCATTTACAAAATATGTGAAATTCACACTGGTTGGCGTGCATGACAAAAATTATCAATCATCTGTAAAGTCGGGTGCTACATCACATGGCGTCGTAGGCTGAATCAAACAAAAACAATGCAGGATGTAGATCAATTTAAACTATACAACAGATAGCCACATCACATTAGGCCGTATGTCAAATTTGTACAGCACCCGACTTTACAGATGATTGATAATGCAATAAAGAAAGATAAAGAGAACGTCTGGAAGTGGCTCTACAAGTAGCAAATGTGTAACAATGGAGGCTGACAAAAGAATGCAACGACTGATGGTGTCAACACAACTTCTACAGGTACACATCATTAAGAACCTATAGCGAAAATACTCTAATGAATGAGTTACATTATAATTCACATACCTTGATATTCCTTGTCATCCCTAGTGATAGGAATCCTCTCAGCTAGTATCTTGAAACACTGTGGTGTGGATTTTGCTTTCAATCGTTTCCCGTACTTAACAATGGCCATCCCGAATTTTTTGAACCCAAGGGTCATTTTGCCCTTGAACCCCTTATCCTCCGAGCTGCCAATCAGCCGGTCCATTTCAGCCATCAGCTAAGAAAAACATACAAGAAAACAATCAATAAAAAAAAGGAAACTTTACTCATTTATGGATGTTTAATTTTCTGTGGAATATCTAATGTTATCGCCTGTGTTGTGCAAGATCATAAATCGGCACACTACAGGGTCTAACAGCAATATCTTTATCCCATCCTTAAAGAGCATATTTTTGAGAAGTTACTGTAGAAGACTCCAGAATAAAACTCAATTTGTTTCTTTTAAAATTTTTAATGCAGAAATGAAACAAAATAATGGAACAATCCATTTTTGGGTCATTATGTAAAATTGTCAATGCTAATTTTGGCCCTTGGTATTTTGATTGAGATATTCTGCACCCAAAAGAAATCACCCCTCACTTCAAACAATTGCCTCAAAAAAGAAAATGTTATGCAGCTACTATTGTCTTCTTAAATGCACTTTCAAATTTCTAGCATTAACTGGTGCCCACCTGCGATTCTTGGAATAGCCATGGATAAGTATCCTTTATGTCTTGAATTGTTGCATTCTCTTTTACAATAGTGTTTCTCCGAGCACTTAATGTCATATCCATGCCTGTTGCAACTCTTTTGATGTCAGGATACTTCTTTTTGAACTCATCCTGCATTATCTTGATGTGCTTTTTGATGCTGTCATCATCTTCCGTGTCCGGCATTGACGGTAGGTAATTTTGTACGCCCCATACTGCTGGTGCAGCTGATGATGCAGTTGCTTTGCATACCGGCTTGGTTGATTGTCTCTTCTTCCGCCATGCAAAGTTTACAGTTGTCAGCTCGTCTTTCCTTAGGACATCTCTTTTGTTTTGGAAGTAATACGTGAGCTTCTTCCTGTACATCACCTGCAATGACAAAAAGGCAAACAGAAATCGCCCTGGTTTAGAGAATGGAACACTATTTGGTTGAACTATTGGATATAATGTTGTACCCATCCATTATGATGTAATGTAAGGGACGCACCATTAGGTCTTCAGGGGGTTAGGTCGTTAGGAAGTCGGGTTCGGGGCAAATTTTTTTTTGTTAAAATGACCTCTCCTACAAAATTACAAAAATGCACTTACGACACTCTTGCACCTAACTGACGATATATTTCCTCATACAATTACACCTAAAATGCATTTTATAGGGATTGCCATTTGAACTTTGCATAAGTTTATGAAGAACACTAGAAGAGTATTCTAGGTTAAAAACATAGCTTTATTTACAAATCAGACGAGCAATATATAGCTCTTCTCAGATCTTTTCAGAAGAGTTTTAAGAAGAGCAATTTCTCTTCTTCTTAAATGGCAATCCCTGATTGTACTGTTTGAAATTTAAAAAGAAACAACTCTGAACAGCAGTTATTAATGACAATAAGAACTTTGCTGGTCATCTATTCTTTGGCGATTGTGTGAATTCCTCAGTTATTGTTTTTGAACCTTTGTAGTTTTTCTAGAGAGCTACACTCCTTCAGAAAAGAGCTCCTTGGTCTGAAAAAAAAATCACAAATTCACACAATGACCCCCAAAAGACGGTGTATGGTTTATATTTTTGTCCAATGCACATGTACTAATGTATTTTGGTATCACTACCAAAAATGAATTAGATATGTACCAAAATAAAAGTTGCTTTATAAACCTACCTTGCGACTTCCACAATTGACATCTTTCAAGTTGCAGTCCAGTCTCGGATATCGCTTGAACAATTGGTCAATAAGTAAGGTATATTCAGCAGGCTTTGGGTACACACTGTAGTGATAAAGGCAAAGAAATTGGAATGAAAGAAGTCTAATATTGCTCTTCATGCATAAAAAGATATGTATGTAACATTGTGTGATATTCCTTCAATGATTTCTGGTGAATTTTAGTGTAAACTGTCTGAGAGGAACGCAATATAACGGTAAACCCAGCGGTCAGTCTCCGAATTTCAATGCCCGTGCGTCCGGCGTGGGACACACAGCGCTTCCGCTGTGCACATGCGGGGATAGGAATTTGCCTTGTATTTACGTGTGCTAGTGGAGCACGTGGTAAATTGACGCAACCCGCGCCTAAAATAGTTTGGCATGCCAATAGTTTTTCTGATATTTTAGATATTTCTGGATCAAATTTGCTCAAATAAAAGATGAATATATTCAAAATTAATAATCTAAGATCATATTATATACTGGATTCCGTTCCACGTGACAAACTAGTTAAATATCCAAGGCGCCCTCTCACCCACTACAAAATTATCTCTTTAATTACCAGTACCACTGTTGCTATGTCAAAAGGTTTATGCTAACCGTGGCTCACACCAGTGATCACAATGCAAAAGCTAGGGCATGTCCAAATTCTGAACAGGTGCATCAGGCCTCTGCCCTATGACATTTAGTATAATGACCTATTAAAAACCAGTTAACCTGAAACTGGTGGGTAGAATAGCAAGCGTCACATACTAAATATGCATCAACAAATTGTAACGTTTGACCACCCAAAATAACACGTCGCCCAATGGAATGACAGCACTGTTTTTAGTAATAACTTTATACATTAAGAGTCGCATACTGAATTATAACTACACTACTTGAAAACTTGTCGATAGCATACATGTACACCACTACATGTACCTTCACACATGTACTTACTTCTTATGCTGCATCACAGACTTGAATATTATGTCAAATATCGTTGACCTCTCCGAGACCCTCAAGTCATTTCCAAGTGGCAGTGACAGTAGCTTCTTGTGAATTGCTGGAGGTAGATCTGGCAACTTCCAATTTACTATCCAACATGAAACTGGCCTATAATCAAACAATAACATACCAGCTAGATTAGCTATCCATCACTCACTCACTAGGCTATGTACATGTATATGCATTTAATCTATAAACATTTGACTGCAAAAGCTACTACTACCACTCATTTTGGTTCAGCGCTTCTCAGCTACAAGTGTAGAAAGTACACATGTAGAATGGTTCTTCACAAAACTCCACCCTGGGCCCTATGCCCTGAAACAAGCTTTAATGTTACATATATTATGTTATTTGTCTCTTTAAGTCTTTACAGAGCGAGGAAATACATGTAGGACTTCATGACTCCACTGTTTCTGAGGTTGATGTTAATTTTGATGTTGAACACCTAGCTGTAAAATTCTGCGTAAGAAGAAGAGAACAGAAATAGCAGGAAAAATCTAACCGACTTTTTAAAAATGGTGTACAAAAACGCAACATCAACATATGCATGAAGCTGTAATAGGGTTGCAAAGGGTTAGAAACTTTCTGGGAATTTTGGAAACTTTCCATGGAAAGTTTCAGGAATTCAATAGGCTGAGAATTTTAGGAATTTTGGGAATTTTCATTTTTATTATTTTAAATGGAAATTTTCATCAGCACTCAGCAGCTCAGTTGTATATTACTTTTTCAATGTATAAAATAGTTTTATCTCTGGTTTGGCTTACCTCAACCTGGACCTTTCATGAGAATAAATCTGTGCTTCTCCTTGATCCTTTTCCTCCACCTCCATTTCAACATCTCTAGATCTGCCACCAGCATCAGGTTCATCTTCAGTGCTAGTATCTTCAGGTTTCTCAGACACGACTGATTGTGCAGCAGCAATGGGTTGCACCATGTCTATGTGCACTGGCATGAAGTGCACTATGGATTGAACTTTAATCTTGATACCCCCAGATATAGTTTCATCAGCAGGCTCGTTACCATCGATGTCGATAAAACATTCATAACCAGAGTCCCATTTTTGGAGCAAGATATTTGTCTGATCAATACCGAACAAGTTGCTTGCCTTTTCCATGAGCTCTTCCATGCTTACTCCATTTGGGTTGTCATTTTCTAGCTCAACCTTTTTGCAGCGTTCGTTATAAAGGAACAGGAATTTGTGCCTGAAACATTATAAAAAAAACACAACAAATTGGCTAAGCTCATCTTGCAAGATAATTAAAAGTTCATACACAATACTGCAAATCAACTGTCTAAAGGGTAAATACATGCACCTGCACTGAGGTATAAATAGCCACTTTGAATATGTGAAGTTCATGAAGTACTGTACATGTATGTAGTATGCTGATAAAATTACAAAATTCCAGATGTCCAAGCCTACAAGTACACCAATAAACTAACAATGAATGTTTATGAGTGGAACGGCAAGAATACTTTCATGAGATGAAAGATTGAATGGAACATTTAATTTTTCACCGAATTAAGATATCCTTTCCATTGCACAGATGAAAAACATCCATTATTTGTTTTATACATCGAAGTAGATCCTTGTCATTTGATATATAAAAATTGACAAATGTACTAACAATGGGTGATTTCATGTTGGTGTTGGTGGACTCAAAAATTTAAAACCAGCCGTTCAGCTCAGAGGAGCGATACCGATAATGATATCAATAGCCCAACACCGCCTCACATGAATTCAGTGAAATGTCTCGACGATGGATTCAAAATCTGTATTATGAAAATTGAGCAAACTCAAGAAATTCACTGTAAATTTTCAGGTTATATTACAAATTTTGACTGTAAAATAATGTGTTCCAATCATATGAACATGGTTTCCACTATAAATCTTTAATTTGTGTCATATGAAGAATTCTGCTAGAGGCGTGCACTTTGGAGACTGAGCCACGCTATGCGCATCGCGTTCCTACTTCAGCAGTGCGCCGGAGACTCAGGGAGCCTGCGGCACACCAAACGGTGTTCTGCCGGTGTGTGCATTATTCTGAGTCTGCTCATGGTTTATGTGTTATCGATTAATTACACTTAAAATGTTGAGGCATGGAATGGAACAAAAATACACAATAAAAAATGGAATGGAACAAATGTTTAATAACACGTGACCTATTTTCCTCCAATCAAATGACAAAGATCTACTTAGGTGTTGTAGAAAATCTAATATTTGCCACCTAAGAAAGTTTTGGTGGATGGGGTGAATGAGATTCAAATTTAAGCTAGCTGTATTAAGGCCAAGACTAATTCCTCAGCAATACAGCATTTAACATCAAGACCAAGACCAACCTGCTTCAAAGTGCTCGAATTGGCAGATTCAAATTACTGTTCCTGCAAACATAAAGAGCTCTACAGCTCAATGTGATATTTCAGTGGTATGAAATCTAAATGATCACTATGGTATATACCCAGTGGATGGTGGTCAACAAGATCGGAGGGTTGACATAGAATGTATCCAAAGTTGTTTTCCTCTTCCGCAACAGTATAAGCATGGAAGTGACGGGTGTATTGTACTTTTACATGTCTGCATAACAGATACGGCTCTCCTCCTACTATGTAGCAAGAGTCAATGATGGCAAATTGATCCCTGAGAGTCTGCTTTTCAACCAGTACAGCTGAACCACAGAAATATCTGATGCCATTGAAAGTAACCATTTCTGCTTTGTACACCTTCTCATTATCTCCTACAATTTCACGTAGCTGTTGTCTTTCCTCTCTTGACAATAATATGAGTGGGTACATGATACCACCAGAATGCTCCACTCCTTCCTGTGACAAGAAGTTAGTCTTGGTCCTTCTTGAAGCCTGCATATACTCATGTCTTTCAGCTAAGCTTTTGCATATATTCTTCCTGTTTCTGGTAGAATGATACACCTCCTTAAAATAATTATGCTTACCCTCAAAACGCATTGTCCAACAATGAATCAGCGGACCAAAAGCCAACATTTTCTCAGGGTAGTGAATTAGAAAATGAAATTTTGGCTTCATTGTTGTCTCCTCAGGAACTACATCATAATACTTCGTCAAGAACTCCTCAATAACATCAGCCAGTAAACCTGCCAATTCTGGGGATACCTTGGGACTTGTAGAAATCTCCACAACATCTAACAGCAGTAACACAACCTCCCAAAAGGGGTCATGTTGTGGAACCTTTGTCCCTACCATTAGAGGAAGCAGCCTCAATAAACACCAAGTTTGTAGAGCAGTTTGCTTTACTTTGAACAAATTCAGAGTAGGTGCCATAACTGATGGTTTGTTGGTTTTATCTGGGGCATCATATGGAAATTCTTTTATCTGATTATTCAGGTATTCCAAGGTGAAATAGCCTTCCAAAACAAAGTGTGATATTGCATTTCCTAGTACCTCTGGCACAATGCCCTCAAAGAGATCATGGCCTATGTCAGGGGGAAGACCACTTGTAACATGGAAGTGCTCAAGTTTGTTCAAACAGCTATCACTCTTTACCCCATAGACTGAACATAGTTTCCTATCTCTGTTTACCATGTGTACTTGCTGGGAATGAGAATCTTTGGATCTGTTTTTAAGTTGTTCTGACATCCTAAAATGATCCTTCAAATATGCATTGCGAATGTTGCAAAAGCGACACACTCGATCTACAGTTGCAAAGCTTTCCATAAATCCCCCTATGGAATGGGCACCTAGGTTATCTGCTGCAAGAAATGATAGTGTGCCACGCATGACATGTTCCACACCATCTTTGTGAACAACTATGCCATCTGTTTCTAAAATCTTTAAATCTTCTAATAACGGTTCCAAGATTCTTTCAAAGCCATATTTCTTAACAAGAGAAGACTTGCAAAGTATGGCAAGCTGAATGACATACAGTTTTGATCTGAATTGGGGATGAAGATTCCCCAAAACAAAATAAAACCCTGCAATTTTCAACCCTTTTGCCTTGTTGCTTAACGGATTGCCTGTGGTGAAATCATCGTAGTATAATTGAATCTGCAAGCTCATTGGGTCCTCTGCAAACAATGCACTTTGTCTGAAATTATCTCCATCACAAAAGTCACCTAAAACATTGTCTTGTGCTGCATGTCCTTCATAAACTTCAGAAAACACATCATCATGCTCCAGTAAATTTTCAATAGTTTTCAGTATAGGTACATACTGAAATGTCTCTTTTCCATCTTCTCCTAGAACATATTCGACAGGAGACACATGGTTGAAGTTCTCATTAACATGCTTATTCAAATTACGCTGATCACTGAAGTGTGTAAATGCTTTTTCATATTCAGTTTTCTCAAGAGCTTCAGTCAGACCATTTTGTTGTAATTGATCCAAATCTACTCCATTTTCTCGAAGGCATTCATTGACTTTAGCTGATATATCTTGTCTACATTGTTCCATCAAATCTGCAATTTCATCAGACACAAAGGTACATGTCTTTCCAGTTGCCAAATATTTTTCTCTTAGGTATAGCAGAAAAGAGCTAGCTTCCTTGGATGGGTCAGGCCTAGGGTCTACTTGCGGGTCATCTTGTCCCTGTTCCAGTTCATCTTCTACTGGTTCAACAGCTGGATGATCTATATCTTTCTGAACTTCCTTATGTTTGGATCGAACATGAACACGGTATGATCTAACATTAGTGTATGTCTTATGGCATCCATCGATTCCACAGGTGATGTAGAAATCAGGCCCAGTGTGAATATAGCGGTAGTGTTTCAACAATAAAAAGAAGTGTGGACTCGAAAAGTCACAGTCACAGCAGGTAAACAACATGTTCATCAAACAATTTCCAACATAATGAATTCGATCATGGGCACTTAATCACTCCTTTGTGAAATGACGAAGTGCCAGTTGCCCGAACTTGTCACAATAGCTCTAATTCTATAAGGAATTAAATCTATTGTTCCTTCGCATTTCATCGTTGAGAGGATAAAAGCACATTTGCAACATATTTTGCAGCTCTAACCTTGTTGACAAATTAGACACAGAAGAAAAGTGACGCCTATTGGACAAAATTGTTAAAAAAAGACGAGATGTAAAATAATCATCAACAATTGCGTATGCATCAATTAACTAGAAATGGCACGAAAGTGGCAATAATATTGCATGGAGTGGAAATAGAACATGTCGTCCCTTTTTCAGTCCACGTTCATTTACCGCCATGTGCTGTGTATATAGAGCAACATAAAATTCTGAACGCAAAATATATTTTGTCATATTATCATTATATATGTATTACTATTTTTTTTAATCCCCTTGCCCGCCATCCGGGGTAGGAGGATGGGCGGCGGCAGGGTAATTTTGATTACGGGGAGGAGTAAATTTTTTGTATACTTAATTTCATATCGGGTCGGATCAAGAACAAGCAATAATTGCATCTTGTTAGAAGATGTAGATATTATAGCGTAGTGCGAATTATATTCTTTCCGTTCCAAAACTCCTCAGAAGTATATTTTTAATAATTCAAGATATTTATGAACTCGATATTTGTCAGTTTTATGTCGGGTCGGATCTCTTTCCGATTCGAAACCTTTTAGAAGTATCAGCTAGATCGAAACTCCGTATATATCTATGATTTTCTTAAAGTCGACCATCATTTTATAACGGGTCGGACCAAGAACAACAATCGTATGTTGTTGGAAGATATAGGTATCCATAGCCCAACAATAATCAATTATTTCCACATCGAAAGTCTTAAAACATATTTTTATTGACAGACGATATCTTTTAACTCGATATTCCATACTGAAATACTTTCATCTCATGTCGGATTGGATCAAGAATAAGAAATTTCGCGACTTTTATTCCATTAAAATATTGCCTTTTCGACTTTGTCGGGAAAATTAGTAATTTCATTTTTTTCTGACAGAACATGGGTTCGTCCATATACGGGAATATCAGTTATTTAAATCGTTTACACTCGCATTAAATTTAAAATCATGCGTGATCGATCCTGCATTAATTTGAGATGTTTGTAACTCCATTTCATTTGCCTTTCCGATATTGCCGGGAAAGTGTCATTTACGTTCTCAGAGAACATGAATTCAGTCCTGAAGATATATGAAATTTATCTTAAATTGTTTGCACCTTAAAACAATCGCTCTTACATCAACACATGATCAATCGGAAATGATGGCGAAAATCAAAGAACGACAGAGATATTCCATGCATCCAACAATGGAATCGGTTCGCGAAATATACAGGGTAGCACCCATTCATCATGTTCATAATAAAATATAGAGGGTGAAGAGTTTCCTCATTTGAATAAAAACATGCGGCACTAAAAAAAGGATTGTCACATGTATCAGTTCCTATTATGTGTGTAATGGCCCTAGCCTATTTATTCACAAAATGTTGCTAAGCTAAAAAATAGGCCTCAAATGATTGGATTTATCAAATACTGCAGTATGGAAATTACAATGAGTATCATACAGTTTCACTTTTTTTTCAAAACTTTGATGTTTTGTATGGGATGTCATCTGGATCCCAAGCGTTTTCTTTTTCTTCATTCAATGTTTTTTTTATAATAAGAAAAAAAACTATGGACTACTAAACCGCACATCCGGGTTTTTTTATTATTGTTCCTGCTCGAAATGATATAGAGCGATCAAAAGACGGCGTTTGTAATTTGCATTCGACCCTTAACGCCCCCGCAATCCCCCCTTCCCCCTCTGCGTGTGGTCTTTAGCGTCACTAGGGAATTAACGCACTATAGAAAACCGGTGGATGAAAGGCTGATCGGATTTAATCCCGTGCCTAGAAAGACAGTATTGAAGATTATTGATACTGAAAAGCACTGATTTTTATACCGAGACTTAAACCTCGGTCACATTTGATGTACGGCAGCCGTAAGGCGAATTAAAACAGCCGTTTATTCATTTGTTTTATATACAAACCACCTATATGCAGCTGGTTCAAAAATGTTAAAACGGCTGTTTCCGACTCGCCGAACAGCCGCCATAGAGCAAATGTGACCGAGGTACAAATGGTAAAAAAAAATTGACAAGCAAAAAAAAGTCTTCACATAGGAGAGGGGTCACTTATGGCTCGTCAGGGATCACTTTGGACTCGTCAGGGGGGGGCAGGGATACGTCACTTGCATGTGTTGTGACTCGTCAGGGGGGCAGTCTGCCCCCCCCCCCCCCCTTATTAGGTACGCTAATGGTGCTGATCGTTGACTTTGGCCGGTTTATTAGGTCCGGTAAGAGGTAAAGGGTTGGATCAATTTTTTTAAACGTCTCAGATTAATTGAAAATCGTTCGAGACAGAAATTATTTCAAAATTGTTTTGATTTGGAAATTATATTGAAATAATTTAATTTCCTTTGAGAATAAACACTCTCCTAAAAAGAAGTACAATTCACTTATCTTTTCAATTAAGTCAGAAATATAAGTCCTAAATACATTAGATAAATGGTCTCAACTCTCAGATCACAGCTCATGATCGATCGGAACGTATTTCAAAATTGTTTTGAGGTGGAAATTATATAGAATTTATTTCAGATACCATAAGCTCTTTTTCCTGAAATAAATATTATTCGCTTATCTTTCCAATAAAAGGGAAATACGTTGGAATAAAAGTACTCAACATCTTAGTCTTAGATTAATGCACGATCGTTCGAGACGTATTTTTGAAATTGTTTTGAAGTGGAAATTATATATCATGAAATCAATTAAAACCTTCCAATGTAAACTTTTATTCTCCTGGAAGAAATACAATCGCGTATTTTTCCAAAAAAAGTCCAAAAGAAGCAGATTGCGTTTCCAATAATTTTCTAGAATCAAGAGTGCCTACAATATCAAAAATTCGGCATAAGTTAAACAAAAAACCCAACATAAATATACCCAAACAATTTATACGATGTCAGAAACAAAATCGAAATGTCAAAAAATCAAAACAAAAATATCATAAAAGGAAGTATTTCAAACCAACATAAAAAGTAAGGCAGTATGTCTAACAAAAGAAAAAGAAGTAGACATTTTGTTGATTTGCGATTTAGCGTGTTTAATGATATGGCGTCATTATCATTCTCCAAAATTTAGTTTGCCGTTGAGATAAATGTTCGCACTAATTTAGTTACATTCGGGCATCATATTCATATTGTGTCATTTTATCTGGCCTCTGTCAGAAAAAATAAATGTTCTAAAAATATTAATCTTCCCGTGGCAAAGATGAATAGGCCTACCCCTCTAGTTATACACTCTTGGCGGACATTATCCGGCGAGTTGGATGATATAGGCCTATTCATACCAAGATGTCTCAAACTATGGCCTTAATAGAGGTAAAAAAAACTATGCATGGGTACCATTCGTGCAACTGCTCGATCATTAATATTCTTTTTAAACGAACGGTTTGTCTTGCGCTTCTTGATTTTCATGCTCGGGAATTAATATTTTTGTCAGTGCCAAGAAGCAACGTTGACGTTCGGATAAAACGGGATAAAATAGGCGTGTAATCCATCTGTATCCGGTCCCAAAATCATACGTTAAAAAAAGGTCATTAATTCAACTTATTTTTCATGTGTGAATCTTCCGTGTCAATCTCAACTCGAAAGCTGCAACATTTTCGAAATCGGCAGTATTTCTATTGATGGCGTTAATTTTCAGTTCAGTTCGTTGACAACGGAAACTATTGAGAACCATCGACTTATCGAGATCGAGAATTTTTGTCATATTCATAATTATGCGCACGTGTTGATATATTCTATCACTAGCTAGCTGTAGTCATTTCCAATAGAGCGTGCTTGCATGAAATGCTTCGATACGGACATAAAAGAGGAACGCCTTTCATTATCATGCTTTTAAATATAATAATTTGAAGTCGAGTAGCACGACAAGTGGAACTAGTACAGGCACCACGACGTACATGTTTACTCTTCATTCCGGGTCTTCATTCCAGAGCGAGTCGCGGAATTAAAGGGTAGCCGTGGCCGGCGCGGGGTGAGATTGCCTTTGCGAATTTTGATAGAAATGGGGGGGCAGCGACAGTGCAGCTAGCGGCCGCTAGCTGCCGCTAGATGCAGCGAGCTGAGGATTAAATCTATAATCAAATGTAACATAAAGTATGGCAGCGAGCGGCAGCAGGCACAGGGGGAGCTGCGAGAGCGGATGTGAGTTCTATTGTGCTTTAATTATCGCAGCTAGCTGCCGCTGGCCGACGCTATTATCCCGTCTTAGAGTGTGCAAGCGTACGCTCGCGGGGTGCACGCTGCCAATGCAATATGGATGGGCTCCCTAAATATGACTCCACAACAATTTCAAAGGTACATGTATTTCAATTAAAAATGTTACAGTTAAAATGCTTTCCAGTTTACAAGGTCACTATCTGCAAAACTAAATTTTTAAATTTAAAGCCACTGGTTAACATTGTTGTAGATCGATTTAAAAAATTCTAAAACTGAGCTGCCTGACCTGTCTAATTATGTTCAGATAAAAAAAACAACTAGAATGCACAAATAATGACAGTAATTCATTTACATACATGTACTATAAAGATATCTATGAAAATTGTATTTATTATCGCCTACTATAATAATTCTAACACAGTAGTTTATGGAGGTGATATTTCAAGTTTTCACTTTTTGAAGCACTATATGATAACTTTGAAGTATAAAAATTTCACAGCTTAATTTCTGCACCCTATTATATATTCTGAAAGCATTTACGACCATGCAGCTCGGATTTTTTTAAACTGTGCACAATGTTAACCAATGCCTTTAAGATCGGTCAGTTGACTGCTTCTCTTGATACTTTTTTTGCTATGATCACATAAATAAAGCATTTAAAAATGAAGAAGATACTGTCCCACCTCAAAGAGAAAAGAAGTACATGTATGTACATGTATGTACATGTAAACCATAATCCCAAAGCCCAATTCATGGATGAAGATTTTTTTTTTTCTGATTTTTCCTAGAGAACTGACACCAAATTTTATTTAAAATGTTTGGTTGAAGTCGGGTCAGTCTGTCAGGAAAAATATCTTATTTTTAGCAATTTTTTCCCATTTGGGGGGCCAAAACTAGGCCAGTTGGTCTGAAATTCTTTTTTTTTTCTTTCTTTTTTTGGGGGTCAAGAATGTGTACTTGTGGTGGGAGCAAGTCCAGGTTATTCGACTTTCGCTTGGGTTCAAAATTAGCCTGTTTGGTACATGAAAATAAACATCTAAGTTTGCACTCAATCCTGTCACAGTCATTTAAAAATCAATGTAAATTAGTCACAGTGTAGGGCATTTTAGCCCTATTTCCTCAATTTAGACCATTTTTTAGTCCAAGGTACCTGCTCGAAAATATTGAGAGTCCCAGCAGGACCGACTCCTGTGATAAAACATAGCCAATAAGGTAATATGACCTTGGCCATTACAAGTTTTGGTAAAATTTTGGTTACCATGGCAACGCTTCGTCGGAGAAACACAAAAAAACACATCTTGCACATCTACGCCTCAATATCATCCCATACACCAAGTTTCATTTCAATTGCAAAAACTGTAGGAGTTCATGACAAGATTTTCGCAAAAATATGTGGTTACCATGGAAACGCTTGGTCGGGTACAAATATAAGGGTGTCTCGCACAACTAGTCTAGATCTATATAGAGTAGACCACCCATGATTCGTACAGTTAAACTAATTTTGAAATTAAACCACCAAAATATAAAAATATGTCACAAATAACATAAAATTATTTCAAAAAGTTGAAATTTACAGTAAAAAGTCTGACAATTTCAAATTTGAAAGCCCCTGAAGGCTTAAAAACTTTTAAAGAAACATGGTCGTCAATACTTTGATAAAACTTAAAAAATCAGGATTCAGGGGTCATTTTCAAACTTCAGTTGTTAATCTTAAGCCAAGATGTCTATGCAGACACTGAAACAGTTTGATGCCACAAATTTATTGATAGATATCTTTAAAGAGAATCTAAAATTTGCTCATGATTTCAGGTAGTCTTCCATGATTCGTACAGGCTACTCTCCCCTGAACTCTGGGAGGGGGGGGGCTAGGCAGTGAGCAGGGTGCTCAGATTTCTGGGGCTAACACACTGTACGAATCATAGCTTGCCTGTAGTACGAATCATGACAAAACAAAAGAGGATCTCACAAATCCATCATTTTCTTCCTCAAAAATGCTAATATTGGATATTTTTATCTTCAGATATTTTAGATAGAGGTCTAGAGGTCTAGACCTAGATCTAATTGTCTAGACATGCTAGAATCCTGAAAATCTCAGCTGATAAGTCATGATGCATTTATGAAAATATAGCAAAAAGGGCTTAGGCCTAGACTAGATCTAGCTCTAGATCTAGATCTACTATCTAGCCTATAGATCTAGACTCTACGGGTCTAGATCTAGATCTAGTCTAAGTGCACGAATCTTGAGTGGTTTAGATTAGATCTAGGGCCTAGCTAGATCTACTCATCTAGATCTACTCTAGGTAGATCTAGATCTAGTCTAGATCTAGGCCTACGTTACACACCAAATTTGACATTAATTGCTCAAATATTAGGCAAGAATTAACTTTTTTTTTGTTAGTTTTGATATAATTTTGGTTACCATGGCAACGTGAAGTACAATTTTCAGTTTCATATTATTAGACCTAGGCTAATCTAGTCCTAGATCTAGATCTAGACCTAGATCTAGACTAGAATCTAGATAGACTACGGTGACTAGATCTAGATCTAGATCTAGATTCTAGGCCTAGACTAGATCTATGTCGTGTTGTTGTTTTTTCGCGAGCAAATGTGTTCTTGTTTCTGAGAAAAGTTGGACCAACTGATATACCGTTACATGCCTCAGAGTGACAGACCTTAGTTGTAAAGTTTGCCTAACGTTAGATCCAAGTTAACTCAAGGAGCTCCGCCGTCGCGGCGGCGGTGGAGCTCCTCGAGTTACGTAGATCCAAGTTAGATTCTACCGGCACCAGCGCACGCAACAGAGCACCCGCCAGTCATTCATGACTTTACTTAACGACCACACACTACTGTCGGCTGTCCACAGCATTCAAACACATGAACAGAAGCTCAATACAATCAGTACAATATCTAGTGTTCATTTTGAAAGAAATAACTTGAAATATTACCTGTTTGCCATTGTTTTCAACGTCAAGTTCCCTTACAACCCAGCTGCTCGATATTACAAGTCGTCTGCGCGTTTATGCGCTGATTAAATTTTGCACGCTGAAAAAGTGTTGTCACGTGATCTCAACAGCGGGAATATTTCTAAACATCGTAAAGCTACCACAAAATTTGTAAACCAATTAGTACAACAAATTCGTAAACGCTCTGATAACAGCGTTTACGAGTTATCGATGCTTTACTAATTATTGCATTGTCGTAGAACTTCCAAATTCAATTGGTAAAACCCGCTCTACAACTATATTCATACATGTACGAGTCTGCACATACGCCCGCTTGCATCTAAAACTCGTAAAGCATCGTAAAAACTGATAGCACACGCTAAACCAGTTTACTTTACTAATTTAAATTAGTAGAACACTACGAAAAACAAGCTTTTGTTTTCAGTGTTATCTATTTCCTATCGTTCTCCAGTATCAATTTTATAGTTTATATAATCAAAAAATATAAAAGAAAATGGTACATGGAATGATTATGGTAATGTGGGAATCATGAACATTAGATCCGTTATGTGCGATAATTTATGCGATTTTACCCGCTAATCGCTACTCGATGATGGTGAAAGAAATCTTTTAAATAGCACAACAGAAGTCGGGACGGTAGTCACTGCATACACGTACTTTAATACACTACATTATTACAAAAGATTCCCCATCAGGCGGGCCAACGGTCTTTTGAAATAGGTTTGTCTATTGAAATTACGACAGTAATCACGACAGCGGATATGGGGAATTAAAGACTGTGAGCGTCTAGCTCTCCATTGCTTTCTGTGGCGAACCCGCTGAGCATGCTATTGTCAATGATTCTCAAATATACGGGTGAGTGATCTTGTTTTTTCATGATCATAGGCCTGGGCAATGACTAATAACAGTTCGATGAGTATCAATGCCAAGCAATCCTGAAAGGTCAATAATGTTCAATTACCTTGATGGAGAAACTTATATCATAGCCCTATATTTGCCTTTGCTTTTAGGCCAGTAAGTGTACTAACTAATATTTATAATAAATAATCACATTCCATCTATTTTAGAGTAATGATCTAATGCTAATATCACTCTACATATCTCCCTGCAGCTTACGGCCCCATATCTTCACCCGTGAAGTACTGAATTTTGAAGCTTAAATTATTAAACATAATGGCATCCTAGTATTGTAATGATGTAATCACTGCAATATAGATAAAAAAACATTAATTTAGTTATACTCACATTGATTTTACTTTAGAACAAACTCACCCCCTCTTCTATTTCTTCTGTATCTCCGTCGTTATTCTTCTTTTCCACCTTATTCTTCTTGTTCTCATCCTTCGCCCCCTTCTTCATCTATTCTTCTTACTCCTCCTTTTTTTCTTTTTTTTCCTTCTTTAATTCATATTCTTTGTCGTCTTTCATTATTTTTTTTCTCCACCTCATCCTTTTCTGCTACTTTTTTCTTTTCCTTCCTCTCCCTTTTCTACGTCTCCTCTCTTCTTGTTGTTCTTCTGCCCACCTGCCCTTCTTATTCGTCTACTACTGCTTTTCTTTCGTTCTTCTTCTTTTTCTTCTTGCATCTCCTTTTTTCTCTATCTTCCTTTTTCCTCTCCGTATCCTTTCTCATCTCTCATTATTATTCTCTTCCCTTTTTACTGCTCCCCATTCTACATGTACGTCTGCTTCTCCTTGGTAATTCTTCTTCCCCTCCTCCTTCTCCCACCCCATGAATTTATGAAGATAAAATTATAATGAAATAATAGAAATGTTAACGAAGGTAATACTTATAATAGAGAAATGAAGATGGTTGCGATAGTAACAGCTGTGATGCCGATATCGATAACTATGGGAGGTTATAGACCATGTACAGCACAACGTATCATAGGCGCAATTTCAAATATGATTACATGACGATTTCGATACGAAATATTCATCATAAATCTAGATGTAGTACATTAATATACACTTATCTTTGTAGAATAATGAAATCGCCGCTCAATATCGATAATTCTGATGATCATTAAAACATAGAAGCATACGTGGGAACAGTCTATTATAATATTTCCTCGAAAAATACCTCACATTTGATGGAATTCTGTGCTTGTATCGCTCATTTCTCAGCACTTTTACGATTTTCTTTCACAGGGCTATTTGGCAAATATTTTTCATTTATACAAACAAACACTTTTTTGGTAAATTTCATTGGATTTTGATCGAACTGATTTTCAGATCGTTATCACAATTGGTATTTATCTTCAATTCCGAAAATTGCGTTTAATACGTTAAACCAATTAAACGAAGTTATACTTTAGTCTGTTATATGTTGTTTTTATGTCGTACTCTCATACCCCGAGAGGGGATCGATAGGGTGAATAAAATTGAAATCTAAATGAGGGGCGGATCCAGCCTCCGCCAATAGGGGGGAGGGGGTGATTTTTTTTATCCATATTTTCCCCGATCGGCTGCCCAAGGTTGATATTTGTTTATTTCTTTGAATTGGTTGTCCCAGTGGCGTAATGATTATTGAAGTTATTTTCTAAGTCTTCGCATCATCTTATTCACTCGCCTTCCTCCTCTTATGTTTCCCCCCTTCTTTTTTCTCCTCTCTTTTTCTTTCTTTCCCCTTTTTTCTCCGCCAATAGGGGGGGGGGGGGGGGGCGAGCCCTATGTAAATTTAAATCCAACCAAGAATTGTGTCTATACAACATAATGTCTATAGGTCAGTGGCAGATCCATGACAGGGGGGGAGGTTCGCTTTCAAGGGGGGGGGGGCACTCTTCTCCTTTGGCTGCATTTTGCATTACAAATTTTAATTGTGCCTCTCATAATGGGGTGAGGGAGGGGGGGCAAGGGGCACCCCCCCCCCCCCCCCTCTGAATGCCCCAGAGACAGAAGGGTACCGAAATTTGAGGATGTTGATTCATTCATGGCATACAATTTTCGAAATAGACGAAAAAATATTTCGTAGATATCCAGTCCACGCGCATGCGAACTCTCATTCCGAAGACGCAAGTCATGAATTTTGGAAAAAAAATAATTTCACCCCCACCTGATCACGGCCTCTGCGAGAACACAACTCTGCTTTCTTGTGAATATTGATTTTGATGGAAAGGCAGAAATCGGGATGCGCACGCATTTGGTCAAACAACAACAAAGAAGATTAATATTAATCGATGACAGTCGTTTTTAACACAATCGGACATTGACGTCGAGGGACATGGAATTGCTCATCTGGAGAACTCTTCTCAAATTTCCGACTTTTTCCCCCACTCTTTCAACTGTATTTCCTCCATTTTTATTCACCCTTCCTCCTATTCCATCCCAATATTATTTTCTTATTTCTCTCTGTTTCCCCTTCCTTTTCTCTCCCTTGACTTCTTAGTTTTCTTTTTCATTTTTTCACAATCCCTTTTGGTCCCGCTTCTTTAAAACATGGTGACAAAGAAAATTAAGAGATAATATGTTATCCTTGTGAAATGGTTGCCCGTTAAAAATTTGAACAAACTATTTAAAACAGTTTCTAATAAATCTTTGATCTATCTATGCCTAATAGTGTCAAGCTGTTCCGGTCATATTTATTTTATCATTCTATTTCCTTCTGTTTTTTTTTTGGGGGGGGGGGTCTCGACACTTGTTTGAGATGCGAGTAATAATTAATATTCCAAGTCGACGTGAATTTTACGAATGGCTTTGGCCTACGAAACGAAAAAATGTGGAATCTTATTTTTCCACCTAATACATCATGAATTGACTCTCTTCCAATTGCAGAAAAAAAGAGGTTTTCATGGTTATTGCAGCAAATTCGAAAGATCAGTAACGATTTATGACACGTGCGTGATTTTTTATTAAGCTACCGTGGCTTTATGAATGCACCCGAACTTCCATTATAGATGCGAACCACAGTTCAGAACAGTGACCCGAACTCTCAACCCGACAGTCAATATGAACATGACGAAGGCATACATTCGTTTGGGTCGTCGTAGAGGGAGCTATTTAAAATAGATTCTTCGGCCTTTCGGCAGAAATTAAGACTTGCAGGAAAGACGAACAAAAGAACGGTGGCATTAAAGGGCCTTTGATGGCGGCCGTTCATTTGAAGACAAGGGAACGTTGGGCGGGAAAGCCAAAGCGAAAACCCGGATGCGGAAGAACGATGAAGAACGGTGCATGGACTTTTGACAAGCTCCCTAATGTCATCCTCAGATGCATAGACCCGTACTGGTAGAATGGGAAGAGCCACCTTCAATTTACCGGCCCCTGTGACGTGACTTTGTGTACCAAGAGGTTGCTGATCAGGCTGGGCTTGAGAATCAAACTGAGCTGGTTGTTGGGAATTTCCTGCTTGCTGTTGTTTACCAGGAGCTATGTGAAGGAACTTTGTGTGTTTCCTGCGACATCCGTCAACTGTACAAGTCCTCTTCAAGTAACAATCCTTTGTCATGTGACCTTTGACCAGGCAATTGAAGCAGACACCAGCCTTGTTCGCAAACTGCAATCTTTCAGCAGGGGTCATCTTCTTGAACGTATCACATCCAAAGAGACTGTGTTCTGTTTTGCACGCTTGAATGTCTTGTTGTTGTCATCTGCAGATGTTGTGAAGGAACTAGTAGTAGTCTTCTGCTTAACAGGCTGTCTAGAGGGAGGATATTCTCTCTTCACCTCAACCAAGGCTCCAAACACAGGGTCATTTACCTCTTCAGCTGCATCCGAGACAAAGTTAACCACGTCAGTGATTTTTGGCGCACGACCATGATGACGAATGTCCTTCACGACTCGCAGCCATCTACTCTTCAAGTAATACGGCAACCTCTCAATGATCTTCATCATATGTTGTTGGTTGCTCATCATAGACATAATTCACAATGCTTGAAGGGTGGTGTTGCAGATCTTGAGGTCATCAGAAAATGTCTTCAGTCCTGATTTGTCAATAGGTCTCAAGTTTGGTCCGCTTGTGACCTTCCTCACCCATGCTTGACTGATCTCAAATCGACTCCCAAATCTGTCTTCTAAGAGCGTCCTGGCCTTGTGATATCCAACAGCAGGGTCCATAATCATGCAGCACTGAACGATCTTCTTTGGTTCTCCTTCACAACTGTTAAACAGCCTCAAGAGCTTAGCACCATTGTCGAGTGCTGAACGTCCAATGAGGTTGTCGAAAGATCGGACAAATTCGAAATATCTTAATGGATCCCCATTGAACTTGAAAACATCTGCGTTGGACAAATCTATGGCCTCTAGAAGACGTTGACTGTTGAGTTGAGCCTGGGATATCTGTTGGAAGTTATCTGGCATCTGGTATTGTCCTTCAGCTTGCCCGAATGAGGGCAATCTTGCTGAAATTGGATAAAAAAATTGTGTCATCTAGATTTGGTTCCACCTTAACGTGACCTTTAACTTGACCTTGAGGGTTAGTATCTAAGCCAGAGTCAGTGTGTTCTTGAGTTGTATTCTTAGTGTGACTTGTTTGTGGCTTCTTGTCATCATTCTCTTCTTCATAGAGTTCACTGTAGATCATCCCCTCAGCCTTGGCAATCTCAAGTTTAGTCTGGAGTTCCAAAAATGCCTGCTTCTACTTTAAGCGAAGTTACTCTGCCACTAGTTCTTGCTGAAGTTGCAATCCCTTAGCCTCTGCTGCAATGGCTGCACGCTTGGCCATTGCCTTGGCTCGTAAATGGGTACTCGAGCTAGAAGTCGAGGTAGCTGCAGAATTCTTGCTCCCACATTGGCTGATAAAGCCTTCGGGTTTGATGTCCAGTTTGACGTCCGGCTTGACGTCTGGTTTGACATCTGGTTTACCATCCGGTTTACCATCTGATTTTGCAGCACTCATCCTGATTCACATTCAGATAAAGGGTGTCAATAATCAGGGTGACATATGGTAGGGTGACTAACGCATAAGCGTTGTTGTTGAACTGTAGATGACGTTAACTAATTTCCCCACAGACCACCGTGACAACAATAAACCAGAGTTGTGAGACCATGCGTGTCCAATATCAAGCTGCAAGTAGCAAGGTTCAACAACAGCGCTTATGCGTTAGTCAAAAATACGTCAAAATAGCGGCGAATCTATGGAATAATGTTTATCAACACACGTGTCAATTCTTGCTGCCCAGATTACACAGCGCCTCCAAGCGACAAGGCCAAAATTGTCACTGAAGATTTGTCGCTTCTGACGTCATTGAACGTCTGAGCAAATCATAGCACTGGATTTGGCATATAATTAGTTAACCTGAATAAATGAATACTCTGACAATTTACACCCCCCCCCAAAAAAAAACAGCACAGTTTCGGCCACAACTTTATTATTTGGTGGTATTCACTTCAAAAGTAATATTACCTAACCCTACCAAATTTTAGGGCCCCTTTTTCAGACAGATGTAGGTATCATCATCCTGGGGTTCTTGGATATCATATGACATGAGTTCAACAATAGCAAGCGAATTCATATTGCTATATTGCTTTTATTGCTCTTCTTTGGGTTTTACGGATATTTATGAAATATGCATTACTAGTATTTTATTAAATAAAAATGATCAATTATCCATTGTGGCTATACAGTATACAATGTACTTAACATACTGCACTGCATACATGTAAGTATGTCCATGCATTGAACACCATGACATATAACAAAGCCTGTATATAAACTACAGTGTCATAGAAATGAGCTCTTTAGGTTTAGAATTAGGTGCCTCAGAAATTGAAGACATGTAAGTGTCTCAGAAATTAAAGACATTCTTTATCAAATATGTAAATTCAGGGGGCGGACAGAGGTAAATACAATTGTAAATATCATGTTAAAAAAAGGATGCAATAAGGTGGATTGATATCTGATTAAACGCATTAGTTATTTATTGGTGCAACTTATTTCATCACAATGGACTCACATTAGTTACACATGTATGGAAAAATGTAACAATAATGATTTTATGCAATAACATAAGAAAAATGAAAGTGAGATATGACATCATCAGCCCGCCTAATTAATATTCATGACGATGTGCATAAAACTATTAAAAAAAATATTGATAAACTTCAAAATGCAATAACTTTATTATTTGTTATCCAATTTTGATGAAGGTTTCATCATTTTGCTTTGTGAATTTTACTCTATTCATTTAGATAGATATTTTCAGCACGGACATTCCCTTTACCATTGGATTATAGTCAACTACACATGGCATTTGCACTGAATTAGTCTGGGCCCGTTGCATAAAAAATTACTATTATGTTAACTTTGCCGTCCAATGGTAACTTGGAGGTAATCCTTGATTCTGATTGGTTGTTGCTAAGCATTGCCATGGTAGTTACCAGACCCCTTAAACATAGGCCGGTTAGACACAATCACAACCAGGTAAAAAAAAAGCAATTGAAGATATGGCTAAAAATGTGATGTACAGTATACATATATGATACACATGTACATGTGCTTTACATGTGCAATATACATTGCATCTTGTTTCATCATGTACATTGGCTGACAAGCGATCAAATTCACAATTCACAATCTATTTCTAAACTTCAGGATCTCACACCTATGACCACTATAGACAGGTTTACCATTGGCTACCATTCACCATTCAGCCACCATTCACTGGCCTACCATTTACCATTCAACCACCGTTCACTGGACACCATTGGCCTACCAATTATCTTACACCATTCACCGTACACCATTCGCCTACCATTCACCATACACCATTCGTGTACCATTCACCATTCGCGTACCATTTACCGTACACCATTCGTGTACCACTCACCGTACACCATTCGCGTACCATTCACCGTACACCATTTGTTACCATTCACTGTACACCATTCGTGTACCATTCACTGCACACCATTCACCTACCATTCGCCGTACACCATACACAGTTCACCATTGACCCACCATTAACTTTACACCATTCTACCATACACCGTACACCAATGACCTACCATTTACCCTTCACCATTGTACACCATTGTTATACCATACACTCTATACTACTGGTCAACCATTCAAATAACACCACAAGTGTACATTCAATGGTAGACCAATGGTTAACACAGAATGGTAGACAGTAGAACAAAGATGTGCAATGTATAGTAGGCCAATAAAGTACAATGAATGGTAGACCAATGGGGAACAGCATATATCTGGGGTTAATGGTAGGTTTCATAATGGATTAAGTATACACAAGAAAAAAAAAATGAAAACAGTTATTTCAAGAACGACAATAAAATGTTTTTACTATAAGAAGTGTTGCATAAAGGGTCGTTAAACAATGTCGCCTGGGTTTAACCGGCCATATAGACGATTAATAGCCCTTAACTCACCTCCGTGCACGAATAAACATTACGCACGGTGCGCCCGCAATACCCCCAAATATGTACCCCAATGACCATTTAAGAGTCAGTCAGTGTCAAGGTCAATCAGTTGGAGTTCAAGTGCCGGACGTGCAGGTCATTCTACGACAGTTCTCCGGACGGAATTTGAAGGACCAATACAGGACGGCAAATAAGTAAGTGCCTGCCATTTGCACTTAATTAATACATTAATGGCGCTGTCCGAGCAGCTCCAGCATTTTGGTGATCAAATGTTAAACACTGCTCACCATTTTGAACCCGTTTAAGGAACACGTTTTCTGCACGGGATACCGGATAGAATTAAAACTTGTGTTAGGAACTTAGGAGTTAGGTAGGATCTAATATAAATACGGTACGTTAGTAGTAGGCCAATAATAATTAGTTTGTGTACATATTAAATAGTTATTGCTGTCACTGGCTAGGTATAGGGCGTAAATTGCTTAAACTAGCTATTTATCTAAACGCAAAACATTCCGCCCTAACGTAGCTGCCGCCATTACGTGTGGCTGCCTTTGTCTTTTGTGAATAGCCTATTGAATTCGGGCGTGACTCACATGATTCGAATTTCGCGCCAGCGGTAAAAAACGCGGCTCGAATGATAATTGTTGCCAATTTATAATTGGAGGCAAAGTAAATCTGTTAAATAAATTTTGCCCTTTCTCATATTGGCATCCTTTTAAATGAAATTTAATATTGGTCGACTAATTTAAATATAACTTCCCCTTACTGTTCTCTAAAAGTAAATATAAAAGGAAAACCTGTAGTTTAAATTCCTTATGCTTATTTAGGTTCTCTGCTATCACAGGCGGTCTCATTTAATGTAGATTTAATTGTTCTCTTTTTGCAATTAAATTTTGTGACCCGATTATTGTTTCCATTTAATGATATTTGCTCTTATTTTTGGAATCAATATTGTTTCCTGATACTTCTAAATCGGAAACATTGGCAGTGGTAAAGATCAATTTATCACACTGCACCAGAAAGATTACAATAAATGAGTTGATGAATGATAGATAGGAAATTTGCAATTAATTATTGTTATTTTGTCATTCTCTACTTTAGGAAATAATTGCAGATAATTGTTAATTGGAGAATCCGCTCTATTGTCACCAATTATTTGATGTTAACTTCATAACTTGCAAATAACTGATAATATAATTGGATGTAATTTTCTGTTTGTATTTGCAATAGTTGAATGAATGCTTACAGCTTCAATTTGCAAATAATTGATTAACTGTTAAATTGCAAATCATTTGAATTTGCGATTGGTTTACTGAATTAAGTGGATAAATTTTAAATGATTATTGCTGAATGTAATTGATGTATTTCTCCACTATTTTCTAGCGAATATTCATCAATTGTCTTTGAATTAATTTTATTTGCGGATTTTAATTTTCTTCGCAATGGATAAGATCCGTATTAATTCTTGTGATAGGGATGACTTGTTACGAGTACCAGGCATTGGCTCTGCCACTGCCGATCGCATTCTTGCGTTACGCGAAGCTACCGAAAACATCACTCCCGAATTATTAGCTTCGGTCCCGCATATTCGTAACTTAAACGAAGTGATAGATGCTTTTGATTTTACACCTGCTGGTGCAGATGCACTCGCGCATATTTCACCGGTGCCTCAGGCACGGAGGAGAACTCCTCCACCGCCTATTGCCCCGTATCCTTATGATCGTTTTCCGGCACCAGGACATCCTAGGGCTGCATCCCTCCCGATAAGACTCTCTGACTCTACTGTGTCATATGGTCAGCAGGGACAATCCCTACCACTTGACATCGGTAGACCTCAAGCTACTAGGCCCATTGCGACACCGCGGGCCACAGTAGCTAAACAATTACAGGGTGCTCAGCAAGGAGCCTCCACACCCCAGAGGAATAAGGTTGAACAGCCCTTAATGGGAGAGGGGGGAAGGCAAACCCAGGGCGTGCCGAGAGATCATCTTGAAACAATCCCCGATTGCGGGGTACAGCCGCATATCAGTGGCGATCCCAACGAACGCCATCGCGCTGGCTCTATGGACGAGCTACAGCATATGTATGGCAAGCCAAGTGGTCCCATGGACGAGCCACTGCATTCATATGGCGAGCCAGTTGGTCAATCTGCCTTCCAGACTGTAAAACAGTCTCGCCTTCCAAGGGAGCACTCCATCCAGGAGGCTTCACATCTTTTGAGAGAGTTACTTTCTCTGTTTCAGATGGAAGTGCCCCCAAGGCAGCCGAAAGAGGATCAATTTAATGGGTCGTTTCCCCGAAGACCAAGGGATGATCTCTATTATGAGCGATGTACTCATATTCGTGATCGATATCTCCCTGACGATCGTGATTGTTATCATACTCGTAAGACTTACGATCGGACCCCAACTCATGCTCTAAGGGATGATGATTTTTATCCCAATCAGGGTGGAAACCAGAGGGGATATTCAGCATCAGTAAAGGTGTCGCCGCCACCTGTTCGCCGGCTCTCACCACTGCCTCATCCCGAACTGAATCAGCCTCCTCAGCTGGCTCCTAGGTCCAATCAATTTAAGCTGGGTTCTGGACCTCCCCGACAGAAGAATGTCTCTTCCGTTACAGTTCCAAAGTTCAACCAGCCAGAGCCAAGGCCTTCACCCAAACTTCAGGGCCATAGTTCAAACCGGCCCGAGATAGTTCCCCCCACCATTTCCTCAGGAAATTCAAGAATGCCTCCCAAGCCCGCTCCCAGGACGTATTTACCTAGAACAATTGTCTTTAATGGTTCAGGGAGCTGGCACGCATTTTTTGCCAAGTTTACATCATTTGCCAATGATAGTAATTGGGATGAACAACATAGGCAAAACCAACTGTGTTGGGCATTAGATGGGAAAGCCAGCGAGTACTACGCCTCACTGATTAGACGTGAACCGGCCATAAGCTACTATGATGTAGTTCTGAAGTTGGAAAAACGATTCGCTCCACAGGGACTCCCGGAAGTCGCCCAGGTGCATTTTAATTATGCAAGGCAAACTTCCGAAGAATCATGTGTAGAGTTGGCCGAGTGACTACAGGCTTTAGCATCTCAGGCATTCCCCAATCTGCCCGATAGTTACGTGCAGAAGCAGCTTGTGCTGCGCTTCTGTCAGGGATCGACTGATCGCGAAGCGGGGCAGCACACACTAAATCATCAACCCCTAAATCTTGATGATGCCTTACGAGTTTCCCGAATGTTCCAACATGCCAGACAGGCCATGCAAGGCAAACCTCGGAATGACATCAGACAATTATCTACCTGTGTAGACTCCCTTGAGAAGAAAGTGCGGAAGATGGAAATACCTGTCCCATCTTCACTTACTTCTCACTGTTCCGATCTTAGCCTCGAAACTCGAGTCTCCCAACTAGAACAGAAATTTGATTCGTTTCAGAACTCTGTCAAAGGACAGCTAGACTCGGTCGAAGCGAAGGTGGGAACACTTCACTCTATGGTGCAAGGGCTCATCACGACCCTTCAAATGAGAAGAGACCTTCCTAAACCCAGATCGTCCCCAGGAAGGGCGTCCCCGGCCAGAGGAAAACTGAGGTCACCTGGCCCAGACAATCCTTGCTTCAAATGTGGCAAATCCGGTCATTTTAAACGGGACTGTCCAGAAGTAGAACAGTTGAAGACTGTTTCATTTGTTGGTGACGAACCGGGAAACGAGTTGGGATCGGAGGAACTAGCCCGACCCCGATCCACATAGCCCAGGGCACTAGTCAGAATTCTTCGCAGGTTCGTACACTAGTCCAGAAAGATGGAGTGCCCCCATTCCCTGCCTTACATAAAGTAACTGACGCAACTGTTGAATATAAGTCGGTAGTGTGCCCCACCTCTACTTCACCTACTCTTGCTTCCTCAGCAAAGGTAGCTGAAGAGTTGAGGAGAAATACTGGTGCAGACTTCCGAGGACATACTCAGTTGCAGTCTACCCTGGTAGAAAGGAAGGGACAGCCTTCATCTAGTATAACCTGCCCATGGGTGCTACCTCCATGGCCCCCACCAGCTGAACCAAAATCGGATCACAGTTCATGAAACAGCAGGAGCCATTGAACTTTTTGTATTTAATGCCACTGGCCGAAACCTAAGTTGGAAATAAGGCATGGTAATTGGGGAAGCCTTAGGAGCTACCGCCATTAAACCAGACTTGGATCCACCAACCTAGGACAGTAAGCAAGTGCGGGGTGTCGGTTTATCTTCGCCGACTCCAATCCCTGCTCACTTTAAGGGTCTTTGGGAACAGTCTATCGAACTCTCAAGGAATTACTGTTAGAATTCTTTGCCAGAGATAAATTTGACCTCGGGAAATTTACCGAAATAGAACATTACATTAACACGGGAAACGTAGCGCCAATCAAACAAAGAATGAGGCGCAACCTTATCACACCTTATCGGCCATCTGCTAACCGACAAGCTGGGCGGTTTGACCAAAATCTCATGCAGGCTATAAGGTGTTCCATTGGAAAGTCAATTGGAAAAGTAAGTCTTTCAAATAGCAAGGCCTATCACATCCACCCCAAACATGTTCATGCTTGACCGAAAGACGAGCTAGCCATCGGATCTGATCTTCCGTCCGCAGCAGAATCAGGCTCAACGGAGGAGTTTGTTTCTCAGCTCAAACAGACTCTTATCCAAGCCCATGAAACTGCAAGGACTAAGCTCCGGGCAACCCAGGAGCGCTTAAAAAGAGAATAAGATGTCAGAGTTTATTGTCGTGAATTCCAAAAGGGGGACCGAGTTTACTTACTCGACACGGCCACTCAAAAAGGGGAAGACAATGAAACTGTCTCCTCCCTGGAAAGGCCTATACCGACCAGGCTTATAAAACTCCCTCCCTACCTCTATTGCAACTCATATAGGAATTCCACGTTCTTTGTTAATCATGACAGGCTAAAGAAATGCCATAAGTAAACAAGAAACGGACAATTGGATATTGATAATTAGTCCGATTGATCATAACAGGGGAAATCATGAGTAATCTACAGGTATTTCCTCCTAATTTTTATCCATCTCAGGGAAACTGAGGAAGTCATTGTTTGTAAATATTGTATATAAAAGCATTGAACTTTGTTTTTGTTTACAATTGGGGATTGTGTGAATTTGTTTTGATTTGGTTTGTTTTTATTCGATTTTATATCTAGAGATTGGCAATTTAGAATTCACAATTTCAAAATATTTGCCAATCTATAGGGCCGGGGGGTGTGTTGCATAAAGGGTCGTTAAACAATGTCGCCTGGGTTTAACCGGCCATATAGACGATTAATAGCCCCTAACTCACCTCCGTGCATGAATAAACATTACGCACGGTGCGCCCGCAATACCCCCAAATATGTACCCCAATGACCATTTAAGAGTCAGTCAGTGTCAAGGTCAATCAGTTGGAGTTCAAGTGCCGGACGTGAAGGTCATTCTACGACAGTTCTCCGGACGGAATTTGAAGGACCAATACAGGACGGGAAATAAGTAAGTGCCTGCCATTTGCACTTAATTGATACATTAGAAGTTTAAGTACAGCATAAATGGCACAGAGTATTCACAATAATAGACTTTATAACTAAAGCACATAAGTTATGAATATATATGACTTTGATACTTGTTGACATCTATACACCTAAAAATAAACATGTATCAAGACAGAGATTGATTGAAAAACACAACAAATGAAGACTAACATTTCCAAGAATAAACCTGTTCTCTCTTATCGTTTTTCACTTGGATTGAGTACTTGGCAAAACCACTGTTCTGCATACAAACTTGATACTTCTAATACAATAACCTTGATTTTAAATCTGTTGTGTGTAATGACTTTCAAAGACATTAACAAACATTTTTTACTAGTAAGTTCAAGTAAAAAAAAAGAGTATTGACAATTGCGGCATAAAAGCACCTGTATTATGAATGCATATGACTGCGAGACTCTACAAGAGATCAATGATTGCACTCCACATAGATATTATGTTAATCTTCCTAGAAACAAATTTACATGTAAGACAGACTTTGGATAACAAACTAATGAACACCAAATTTCGAAGATTAAACTCAAAATTTGTGATAGCCTTCACATGGCCAAATGAATAAAGGGTACCACACCTAGAAGAATAAAATATCCCCAAAAGGGGGGAAAATTTTACCCCCAAAAAATAGAACCCCCAAATCGTTCTCTTTTTTCTTTTCACCTAAAAAGATATATCAAACGGCGTGTTTCTACATAGAATTGTTAAAAGGCATTACCCGCGTAAGTATTCAGAATCCCGGAAAACTGTCCTGTAGAAACAGACACGATTCGGTTTATTGATAAATTGCATCGCGCAAAATACGGTTTCTCATAACCATCTCTGAGAGGTGGTTATATTGCCATGTTAATCAGTTTAACTTTTCTGTAAAAACAAGGGGCAAAATAGCGTATCGTGTCTGGCGGAAGTGCTTAAACTCAGAAGTGTGATTTGGCAGTATACATATACTCTGGCCTTCTCGATCTCGCCAGCTGATCGCGCAGCACGTGTACCAGTTACAATGAGGGAGATGTAATATAAATTTTGAAAATTTTCCTAACGACATGCAATTTTGGACATACCGCGATGCAATGTGAGGTTATAGCTTAAATTTTCTGATTTGCAACGCGAAATGCAAGTTCATCAGATTATTCGGTCTGTAGAAACAGGTTTGTTTTAAGGGCGATACAGTTTTTCGAGTCTGGAAAAAATAAACCGTTTTTAATGATTTACTCTAGAAACACGCCAAAATTGTATCATAAATACAATAAAGATACATAAAGAAATAGATAATAAATCACAAATAGAAAGAAAATATAATGAAAAAAGGGGGGAAAATATTCAATTAGGAACACTAAAAAACGGAAGAAAAATAAAAAAATTCTAATAGTTTGTAAAACATATAGAAAATAATATATACAAGATACCCACTCATTTTTTTGTCTTATTTTGTTGTGTTGAATCAGATGAATAACTCAACTACTAGTATGTGTGAGAAATAATATAATTATTGTCTTACACAGTAAATCAGTAGTCAATCGTAATTTTTTTACAACCTAGCTTGGACAAAATTTTGATTCATATAATAGAAAAAATATATAAATTGGGATCTTGCATATTCATGAGGACTTGCAGAGAAGGGTTTTTGACCCAAAAATAGCAACTTTAATTTGTCATAACTTCGTTAATTTTCTTTCAATTTTGATGAAATTTTCAGTGTTTTTTGTTTGTCTGATGTACTCTTTGAATTAAAATCACATAAATTTCAGTCTAGAGTACCTAGCCTTTCAACCAGATGGGTTGGACGACTGATTACTTTTTACATACAACATAGTTATGAGTAGAATGAAGGGGACCATAGAAACACAGCAAAAGAAAAGGGGATATTTGGGTAGGGAGTGAATAAATCAGAGAAGCACCATGCTGAAAATTTCATTAAAATCTGATAAGCAAGTTATTGAATTTGAAAGTTTAGCAAAATTTTATTCAAAAAAATACCCCAGTGTACACATGATTGTCAGGAATATTTGTTGGGCTTATTTCATCAAATGAAATCATAATTATTTCATATTTTCATACACGTGTGTATGATATGCCCCAAGTATCATAGCATTATTTCCAGCAATGCATATCATAACATTAAAGGTCAAGTCCACCATAGAAAAATTTATTTTGAATCAACAGAGAAAAATCAGACAAGCATAATGCTAAAAACTTCCAGCAAAACCGGATGCAAAATAAGAAAGTTATGACATTTTGAAATTTCGCTTACTTTTCACAAAATAGTTATATGCACAATTTACCCACATGCATATGAGAGAATCGATGATATCCCTCACTATTTCTTTTGTTTTTCATTGTTTGAATTCTACAATATTTCAATTTTTACAGATTTGACAATGAGGACCAACTGGACTGAATCAAATAATGTTAAGCAATGGTAACTCCACATGTTTAGTGAGAAATAAAACTTTATTCTATAGGACAATGAGGAGAAAAATATAATGTTTCATATTTCAAAAAATGAAATACAAAAGAATAGTGAGTGATGTCATCAGTTCCCTCATTTGCATACCGACCAGGATGTGCATATTACTATTAAGTGAAATTAGGCAAAACTTAACCCTTTGCGTGCAGGCCCGCAGAACCGGATACCTCTCCCCGCGGCGGAGCCGTTTTTGTACATTGCTGGTATTTGGATCTGTGGCGGTGTTTTCCTAATCTATTGCTAATTGCTCCAAACTGAAGTATTTTCAAGACTTTTAGTAATGTAAAGATGAAAGATCAGACATTTTTCTTTAAGAATTAAAGGCCTCGCTTCTCAAATCAACAGAATAGATAAGAAATTTACGAGGAAAAAGTCGTGTTATTTTGTCAAATCTTCGCTTTTTCCCAAGTCAATAGGCACTGTACAAAGATGCGTAAGGGCAATCAGCACGCGCGGACAAGTCGGGTTCGATCGATACCGCTTTGTTGTCTGCTCTGGTGCTTTTTTTTCATTGCCTATTGTCACTCTACTCATGAATGGTCTCTTTACCCCCTTGTATACAATCATTTGCAAAGTGTATAATTACGACGATAATCGTTTTGGATGAAATCACAGTATACCAAATACCTTCATTTTCCAGAATGAATAAAAGAGGTGAATATTCCCTTGCAAGTACAATGACGATGCTGCGCAACGAAAGTTCGAAACTATGTGATTTTTGGCTTCTGGGCTTCAAGACGGTGGCCTCAATGTTTCACTAAAAATCGCCTTTGGTTTCTTATTTTCATGAATTATAGTTTTTAATAAAAAATAATTTTGTTCCTGAAGATTGCATACCAGTATTCGATTTGTTTTCCTGTTGCAATTTCAAAGAGGGAAGGGGGTAAATGTGACTCAAATAGTGGATCTGAAATCATACCTTCCAACGCTCTCCCTGTCTCGTTATACGTTTGATTTTTCTCTCTTTCATCTTTCATCTCATTTTTCCCTCCAAAATAACCATGCTACCAATTACTGTTCGTCACAATGAGAGAAATTATATTATTTATATCTATTGAAATTGTAGCATCTAAATTAAAAGTGTTTATTTTGTTCTTTCTTTTTATTCATTTTTAACCGTTCTGGATTTTTTCACAACCAAAAACAAAAGTAATAAATAAACCAAGAAAGATTTGTATCCCGTTTTGTCTCTATCTTTTTTAATCGTTTAATTAAATACAGATGCGTTGGAGTCGGTAAGAGGCGTCAGTCCACCTCCCCCTCCATTCGGCAAACGTATACAAAAACGAGAAGTCCATAAATTTGTGATTTTTAGGGGCCGGATCACTCCCTCCCACATTCAGCTCAACCCTCCATTATAAAAAAAAAATGCTCAGTGGCCCCTGTTTTTCATTTAAAAAGCCCAGATATTTTGGTTTTGATGCTAACCAGGGTAAGCGCCCCAAATGTTTGTTTGCAGTAACGGAAACATTTTCCCCTCTATGAATCTTGTCTACCTCGCTACTCGCCGGTTAAAAAAGGAAGAAAAAATTGGCGAAAAAGTAGGATAATCAATAAAAGTTTGGTCGGTATCAACATTTTTTTTCTTTTGGGGGGGAGGGGGCGGGGGAGTGTAGGTCAAACATGAGTTAAAGTTTGTATGATTGAGAGGGTTCAATCGGGTGACACGCCAGACAAACGCGTTTTCTTTGTAAGGGGTGCCTGAACGTAATTTCTCATCCTGTAACACTTTATTTCCTCCATTTCGCTCGAGGAAAATAGTTCATTGCTGGTGTTATAATTTGAAGTGATTATGTTTCCATCAACTTTTCTATGCAAAAGTTTTCATCTGGGAGAGAAAAGGAAATAAGATGAAAAGCTTCTAAAACCTAACTTATTATAAATTCATTTTGTAAAATGACATGAATTAACAAATTGTGATTTTTCTTATAATTCACCCAAGGGAAGCGCTTTTACGGTATGCAATATGAATCACGACGGATGTCATAAGCACCCTTGATGTCCGAAGTGAGATAATTTTTTTTTTTTAGATACGGTATGTTTGTCGAACAAAAAAGTATTCATAAAAGTTTTTTTGTATTGCTAAGTAGAAAAGCATTCAATGGTTCATCCTATCGATAAACTCTAATCTTCATTTTGTTTCGGGCGTTGACCATCTACATCCTGCTCTTTTTGGAATGAATTTGTTTGAGCCCACAATTTCTTTTGTTCAGGTAGTGCCGATATCGTGAAGTACTTGGACGTTTCGCTTTTGAAAAGAGCAGAAGATAAATGGTGTGCTAAACTGCTTTCTGTTTTTTTTTCAGAACAGTAGACAAAAATAATGAGAAGAAGAGGGATGATGGGGAGGGAAAAAGTTCAAAAGTGCACAGAGTTCAGCTCAAAGTACTAAGACATTACAAGCTTTTTGTTTTTCTAAAAATACAATCGATCGATGAAACCAAGGAGATTCATTCTATCTAGACTGATATATTCTTGATTAAACAAATCAGACGAAAATGGTGAATAAACGCGTAGTTTATTATGTGACGATCTTGCAGAAAAGATGTAAAGGCCTGGTCACACCGCCCGAGTGCTGTTGGAGCGGTCGTGGAGCGGAGAGAAAAAATCATCACCGCTCGTTATCGTTCACCATTTTCGATTTCGGTTGTTTTTTTTTTCGATTTTTGTTTTTGATTTTTCCCCCAATTTTGTGAGCGAGACTCGACACTCTCTCCCTACCGCTCAATGACCGCCCCAACAACGCTCGGGCGGTGTAACGAGGCCTTTAGCGTAAATACAATAAGAACAACGATATGGATCAAATCACGTGATCAGAACAAATCACGTGGTCAGGTCTTGTGCGCGCGCGTACGTGCTCGTCACAGAATTTATCTTCCCCGTCAGACTCCAACGAAAAAATCGGGTAAAGTTGAAATGATTTCCTATTTTCGGGATTTTTCCCCACGTAGCTGTATATTTTATTCAATCTGTTATCGAAATAGGTTTATAAAGGAAGTAGTGGCAGAGGTTTTAGCACATAACTATTACGGAAAAAATGAAACACTTCATTGTATTAAACCAAAAATATCTCGGCTTCTGTAGAAGCCCTTCGTAGCTAAGTGAACGACTTTCTGGGCTTCCACAGAAGTCCGTCGCACGCAAATGTCTTACCTTTCTTACTTTACATCCAATTTTAATGTTGGATTTTTTCTCTTTTTAATCAAATAAACTTTTTGTTGGGTTGGACCTGTCCTCGAAATAATTTTTTACTCCATTTTATTGAGGTCTACTGGTTCTGACTCTTACCTTTCAAACAGAGGGTCGTTGGTTTGAGTCCTACCATGGTGTGTTTTCCTTAAGCCCGAAATTTATCCACGCTGTGCTGCACTAGACCAAGAAGAAGTAAATGGGTCCCCGGCAGGATTAATTCCTTGAAGCTGTAATAAGGAATATTGGATAAAAACATTGCAAAGGACAGTATATTAACTAAGGGTTCAAAAAATCAATGCTTGTCGTGTGTGTAAGCTTTCTTTAGAAGTTCATATATTTTTCTAAAGTATCGAGACATTTGCAGTAAACACTACCATTCAATTGACTTGTACCAATTAACAAATATCAACAAAACATTTTGTACAATACGATAAATAAATTTATGTTTAACCATAGATGGGTAGAAAAATAACCAATTATCTAATGGGAGGTTGTCCCAATGATGACAAATACCACAACAAATGAATACCTGGGGACAAAGCGTCCACCCCTCCCCCTCAGGCATCATAGTGATTTTTTTCGGGGGGGGGGGGGATGGGGTGTCAGAAAGGACGTGTGCTCCTCTTAATGAGATGACATTTGTCCTTTCTCAGGATTTTTTACCATTCCTGACAAGGTTTTTTTTTCAGCTATGCCACTGCAGGAATACAATCTGTTTTATCTCATGAAGCTTTGCAATTTTTTTTCTGAAGTAAATTCTTCCACACATACCTTTCATAAACTCCACTTGTTTCTTGTACGCGGCATGTTTTCTGTGTTCAACACCCGTCGTGTCCTTCCCAGATACGGCTGGACCATCTACCCTATCATCCAGTGTATCCGTCGATGACATAAATTCCATTTTTTTTTCTGGTATTGACAATCGCAAAAGCGGATCCAAGTGGGCACATTTAACCTGTGCCCCTACCTTGAGAGCAATAGTCGATGTTTTTAATGAAAATATGGCTTTCTTACACAAGTGTGCCCCCCCCCCTTGAAAGTTATAGCAAATATTTATATTGGAAAAATTGTGTCATACAAGAGTGGGGATCTCTTTTTTTTGTTTGCTTGTTATTTAAAGTTTCCTTGGGAAAATGTGCCCCCCCCCCCTCTTGAGAAAGCATGGATCTGTCCATGGACAATCATATGCCAGTGGATGAATTCCAGACATTGTTTGGGGCAAGTTTTGATCAGTAAATATATAAAAACACATAAAATGTGATCACACGACAAACTTAACTTTAAAAAAAATTAACTTTAAAAATTGATACGCATAGCCCTATGAAAGGATCTCAGAATACCCTCCCGCACTAATGCATTTTGAGGTCATATGCCCCAAACTTCAAAATATTGCGGATCGCTTGGATTCATCGTGCGCCGTCATGTTGATATGGACAGAAGTCATGCGACCAAAAGATTCGCATGCAGCATGCTGGCAGTTTGTTTGCCGCATGTTTGCATGATTTGGTAGCTAATTTCAGTCCATATCAACATTACGGCTAATCCAAGCGATCCGCGAAGTGATGTCTACGGATTAGATCAACGACATCGAGATCGAAGCCGAAATACAGTCGTTCCCGATATTTTGAAAAGCGGTGGGTATATTAACATCGAAATGTGACTGAGAGACCTGTCAATGTCATGACATTTGCGAACAAGTATTGGTGATGAGGTATGCTGGTAATCGGCTGGTGCAAAACTGCATTAGCACCAGTTTTCTCTGCATAATTATTGCAGCCTCTGTAGAAAAATTGAATAGGAATCGTATGTCACTCTGTCCAGTCACAGTTCCACACACAAAGTGCACATTTTACCATTAAAATTGCATGCACACTGAGTGGTGTGTACAGTGTAGCTTTACTTTTTTTGTAAGGGGTAGGAACACTTACCATGTTTCACCTCAATTTTATCTTATTTACCAACATCAATCAACAACAACAAATTATAGGCCCAAGTCCAAAGCAATATTAGTCGGCAAGTTTTGAATTTCGGTGCAGTAACTGTCTATTTTACAATTCACACTTTGACAGTCTTGACATTAGCATTAACAAATCATTCATTCATATATTTAAAGTATTCATAGATGGTTTTTGTAAAACATTGACAATAAACATCAGGCAATATGAGCGAATTAATGTTCAATGCTCGCCGAGCTCAACTCAGCCAATACAAAGCATAAGCACTCCCATTCGTAATAGCCAGGCGCGTCCCGGCCAGCAGCCAGCGTCGACGCTGGCCGCGGCAAAGCGGTTGGCAGTGCAGTGGTCGTTGTAGTACAAGTACAACGACATCTTCTTTTAAGACAACAAATATCACGCCGAGCAACTATCTATGAAAACAAAATCAAAGAAAATCGTCATAGAACTTACTGTTTAGCCTTCTACAATTGACTTTGAAGTCGCTGTTGGTTTCTGACCCGTGTTCCTTTAGTTTTTTGATGAATTATTGACTTATCAACAGCAAAACGGTGGTCACGGTGGATCTTTTTTTTTCAAATAGTGCAATTGTTTGCCGGCGGTTAAACGTGCGTACTGCGTGTGTGCGTGCGAGAACAACACATATAATAGAGCTAGCAAACAGCCAAGACGGCCCCGCTCGCCAACGCATATGGAAGGGGTGGGGGGGGGGTAAATCATGACCAAATTTGGGGTGTCTTCTTTTTCCTCTCGATTGGTTCTGGGTTGGAAACCATGATGGCATGAAGTCAATTTTTGCCACTGTTTTCCTTATTTGGGGAGGATCTATGAAAAAAATCTTTTGATCCCTTTATTTTTTTTGTGTTCTCTCTTTTCTTTTTTATTTTCGTTGTCTTTATTTTCTTTTCCTTCATTTGTTTTCGCGTCTGTTAATCTTTCTTTTTTTTCTTTGCCCGTTACTTTTCTGCTTTTTTTTCCATTTTATATATTTTTTTTACTAATTCCTCTTCCCTTTTCCCTTTTCTCTCCCTTTTTTCGTTTTTGGTGTCCTTTTTAATTGCTTTTGTTTTGATTGCAATTGAGATTTCATTCAGTAGATTTCTTTTCTGTTACATTGTACTATACCCTGTATGGCGGGAGGGAATTTTGATAGGGGTGGGGAAGCAAGACAATATGGATAAATCATTTCAAGCAAGTAATGACCGGCCTAGAATAGCTCTCCTCTTTATAAACGCTGTCCACAAGTGAGAAAAAATAATTAGGGCCCTAAAAATAGAATTAAAATTTTGAAAATATCATTTGTAAAAAAAAGAGAGGAACTTGTTTCGTGATTGGAAGCAGCTATAGCAGCGTACAAATGGGTTCGGATGGGGCTTTGGACGTTGCAGACCGACCAAATCAGGGACAATTAACCAACAGTGAATTCATTTTGAGCAAAATAATGACCTATGGGGCATTGCAAGAAATTAACTTGCAATCGAACGCTAATCAATTTCAGACTCCAAAATCAATTGAAAGTTATACTTTTCATTGCGAATTTGCAACTGATTTATTGTTTCTTCCATCAAATTGATATATTTCATATAAAAATAATATATCATCACTTGTAAATTTGCATCTGCATTTTGGGATTGATTGCAAATATCTTCTTGGAACACTCCATATATACATCTCCATATGGAACATATGAAGATATACATATCTCCATATATACATCTCCATATGGAACACTCCATATATACATCTCCATATATACATCCCTGATTTCTGGATGCGAACCATCCGACAGCACAATACCCCCTTACCTGGCAGTGCACGCCGACCCGATCGTTCCCGGCCCCGATCGAGGGACCGCTCAGCTAGTCAACCCCCGCCCATGGGAAACTAGCGAGCCCGCCAATTTTTGGTCTCATTTGCATATTGCTGACCCACGGCGTATTTGCATAGGCCCCCGGCTTATTTTCATAACTCCTGACCAATTGCACAACGGATCAGTGCCAACCTATTGTTCTCGCGTTCGTGCGTACGGTCTTGGAGATTAGTATAAATAGAGTACGATATCAGACAATTTTCGTCACTTGATAAAGAGTTGCAGCGGCACTCGAAAGCTCGTGAACTTGTAAGCTAGTGAACACTTTTTGCGAGAGTGATCACGAATTTCCTAGAAAGCCAGTGAACACTTTTTGCGAGAGTGATCACGAATTTCCTTGTTGACCATAGTAGATTGCGAGACAAATGAACACCCTCTAGCGATTATTTCAATCCGCAATAATGAACCTATTTAGTATTATAGTTCTCTTTATAAAAAGCAGCCATAAATAAGCAAAATGATTTTTAAAATAGAATAAAACTTTGAAAATAAAAATATGAGGAACCTAGTTTAAAATAAGACAAACAGTATACCGTGCGATAGGGGAGCTGCATTTTTGCCGTTCAATTTCACTACCAAGAAACAACAGGAAAGAAGGAAACAAAGGGAAAAGAGAGGATTGTGATCAATGTGCAATTTTTTATTCAGTACGATAGGCATCTTGTTCATGCTCCCCAAAATGCACATGTTTGAATTTCAAGATTTTAATGGTAAATGATGATGAAAGGGAACTTTCGGGAGCGGCTGTGAAATAATTTTTTCGTTGATATTAAGGTACAATTAAAACCCTTTTTATCAAATAAGATTTTATTGAATGATTGATTTTATTTTTGCACTCATTGCATCAGATATAAATTTAGAAGGTAATATGTACAATTGTAAAATATAACAAATTAGTAATATTGTATTATAAACACTGGATCAATAATATTTAAACACATATAAACCTTTTACTTAATAAGGGCAAAGACAATTTAAAAGAATGCAATAGACCATGTTTACCATCATGAGCGATTACGCTTGATTTGGGGAAGCTGCTAGCAGAAAAGTCACAACTCAAATATTTTAATAACTCTAAATACTTTTTAATCTTTGATATATTTTCTTTAAATCTTGGGTAATTGGGTAATGCAATTGGGCATACCATTCACCATTAACATAAATGGCATTCATTAGGCACACACCACTAAGCCACTATGGCGGTTCAATTAACCAACAACTATCCATTGATTATACCACTAGGCACATACTACTAAGACACCATATTGGGCATATGGTATACCATTGATACCAATCATACCATTAGGCATATGCCACTGAGACTATTGGATACCACTGAGACACCATTAGGTATATGGTATACGATTCACCATACCAATCATACCATTATAGAGGCACATACTACTGAGACACCATTGTATACCACTGAGACACAATTTGGTATATGGTATACCATTCACCATACCAATCATACCATTATGGAGGCACATACTACTGAGACACCATTGAATACCACTGAGACACCATTGTATACCACTGAGACACCATTGGGTTTATGGTATACAATTCATCATGCCGATCATACCATTAGAGGCACATACTACTGAGACACCATTGATACCACTGACACACCATTGTATACCACTGAGACACCATTGGGTATATGGTATACCATTCACCATACAAATCATACCATTATATAGGCACATACTACTGAGCACCATTGAATACCACTGACACACCATTATGTATATGGTATACCATTCACCATACAAATCATACCATTGGTCACAGACAACTGAGACACCATTGTATACCACTGAGACATCAATGGGTATATGGTGTACAATTCACCATACAATTCATACCATTGGACACATAAAACTGAGACACCATTGTATACCACAGAGACACCATTGGGTAAATGGTATACCATTCATCATACCAATCATACCATTACAAGCACATACCACTGAGACACCATTAGGTAAATGGTAAACCATTTATCATACCAGTCATACCATTAGACACCTACCACTGAGACACCATTGGGTATATAGTATACCATTTACCATTAAATAAACTACCACTTTAATACAATTAAGAACTTACCATGGAAACACCACTTAAATACCATTCGCGTACCATTTACCATTTAGATCACCATTCAACTACCATTTGGCACCAGTCAAATACCATTGGCGATTTTTATAAGGGTGAGCAAAAACAATTTGAAGAAAGGATACCATAAACTCATTTGGCGGGGGTATCTGAATTTCAAACAGAAAATCACATGCCCCAAAAAGTTTAATATCTGCTCTTTTATTTCATACCTTAATCACAAAAAATGGTCAAAAAGTATAGAATTTATGCTCCCTCGAAACAATGCTTGAATTTCCATAATTTCATTGAATAAACGTGTTTTCACCGGTTTCCCATAGAAGCTATCGCATGGTCAACAGAATTAATGCATGGCTGATCATCAACAAAACAGAGTGTCAAATGAGTTTGAACGCTTGCCTGTAGAACCTCTTCATTTTATACAATTATTGATACAGAACGTTATTTCTTAATCATTTTCTGTAATTGAGGTTTTAAATTAAAGAGCAGATATTGAACTTTTTCAAAATGTGATTTTCTTTTTGAAACCCAGATACAGCCCGCTAAATTACTTTGATATCCTCTCTTGAAATTGTTTTTGCACACTCATGCGTGAATGATAAATGTTCTAAGTAATTCCAGATGAAAGAGGAGATTCTAAGCTTTACAATGGCAGGTCATTGTCTATTGTATTTGTGATTAAGTTATAATAAATCATCGATAAATCTCGGTTTCGTTTTTTGTGGGACGCACTGTATAGTGCATTGTATATTGTACAGCCCCTATGGATAAATTATTTTTTATCTCGCCCACCAGAGGTGAATGCGAGACTCAAGTTTCCAAATGCTGTCCGTCCGTCACAAACATTACGACACATAGCTCCACAATCGTCAGACACTTTTCAACCAAACTTGGATGGTAACATGTAGATGTACTTGGGGACCTGCATGTTCTGCTGCAGTCAAAGTTCACATGGTAAGATCAAAGGTCATTTCCAGGTACGTTAAAATTTTTACATGCAAGACTCTTATGACACATAAATGCAACCGTAAGCACTTTTCACCCAAACTTGGGTCGTTGATGTACTTTGGGGACCTGTATGTTGTGCTACAGTCGGAGGTCACATGGTAAAGTCAATTTCAGGTCAACATTAATGTTTACATGCAAGACTCTTCGAAACTTGGATGGAAGATGTACTTAGCTGACCTGCATGTTATGCTGCAGTCAGAGGTCACGTGATAAGGTCAAAGGTCATATTTTAAGGTAAATATTAAGGTTTACCTGGAAGAGACTCTTATGACACTTAACTCCACATCCGTTAGTCAATTTCAAATCAAACTTGGGTTGTAGCTGTACTTAGGAGACCTGCATGCTATTGTGTTCAGAGGTCGCATGGTAAAGGTCAATGGTCATTTTGGGGTCAACATTAACATAATAAGAGCATTTTATTCATCATTGTTATCTCAAGCAAGCACATACAAAATGATTTACAAAGTTGGCCTACCATATAAAATGATTATAATACAAAACATTATTACGATAGAAATTCTGAATTGTAGTAACAATGTTTATACAAAAGGTGGTCTATAACAAATTCCAAATATATATTACAATTGAATGTCAAAAAGTATTAATGGAATATGCTCTTTACAAAAAAGAAAAAATAGAGAGGGGAAAACAAAGGAATGACCATGAAAGAGAGTCGGAAGAAAATTAATAGTCCAGAGAGAGTGGTAGTCAGGAGAGATAAATGAGGTTGAGTCTGAAGAGAGAGTATGGGGTAGCAGGGGGAATCAGATAAATAGAAACAAAAAAGAGTAGTCAGAGGTATACAAGGTATAGGATATAGGAAGGTAAGAAAGCGAGGGAGCAGACAATTTCGAAAAGAGAACATAATTCTCACAACTAGTAATACAATACAATTCACATAGCCACTGGATACGTTAACTAATGCTTAAGTGGATTATTAAAAAAAATAGAGGTCCCATTGATGAATGAGGGAGTACATTAAAATAATTGAGAAATGTTTAGATGAATATATTTTAAACTGCCCTGGGGGTCTGTAGTAAATAAAATAGTTGGAAACATTGACTTTTATATTCAGCATGTTCAGTTCATTGAATGCGAACAAATAACAAAAATATAAACTTTTATGACAAATGTTATTCAATCCCAGTTATTTTACAATAAACTTTTTTTCATACAATTCTGTTGCATGCCCTTGCAAATCGCGTTATTTCTGGTAATTTTGTTGCATGCCCTTGCAAATCGCGTTATTTCTGGTAATTTTCACAAGTGGGAGAGACACAACATCGCTTAATTATGCCTTGAATTTGATCAGATATATTTCGCAAATATCCTTAAACCGCAATTTACAGGAATTACAGGATATAGCTACATGTATATAAGCTGCATTTTACTGTTTAGCTGATATCGTCTAATATCCAAGAGGTACAAGACGGTGGAAGCTACTTTTCAGCTAAAAACAGGCTTTAAAAATTGGTAAATTTTAGTATAATCACCTTAAAACTCTATAAATAATGATTTGAAAGTACTTTTCTGGAAAAAGAATTTACCTGCCCTCCAAAACATAAATATACAACAAAACCAGAGAAAAAGACACAAAATATAAAAGTTGTGGCAAGCAAAATGTGATTTGGGGGGATTTTGGTGCCCATTTTGTATTTTGGCCTGGCAGACTTTTTTCTCGACCTTAGACAAAAAATATTTGTAATTTCACGTTGAGATAAGGTAAAAGGAGCACCAAAAAACTGTTGCCACAATAAAACAAAAAGTCACACATTTGTAAACCACTCCTAATCCCATTCACAAGCTGCCAACTGGTCTAATGATTTATAGGCTATGACTTTGGCATCCCTTGGACAAAACCAGAAATTTCTCAGTACAAAGCCTTGGGTTTTGTGGGCTTGTTAGTTGTTTTTATCCACTTGTTCCCTCAATGATAATTTATTGTCCAGCTGAACCCCCAGGTATGGATGGGATGTTGCCTTTTCTAACTTTTCTAACACATGTCCAAAAAAAAAGAAATATATATGTGTGTCAGAAAACTACCCTTCTTTGTAACCAAATACTTTTTCTTCATTTCAGATATACAGGAGCTGCAATTCGCTTTTCTTTGTAATGCAAATAAGTTGCTAGAGCAGGAGTGTGAGTGGTAGTGAGAGTGACTCTAGGATGGTTGAGCGGATTTGAATGAGTGTGTACAAGTGAATGGGCAGGGTTGTATGTGAGGGGTTTCTCAGTTTGTCTCACTGCTAATTGAAGAAGCTGCTTATGTGGTCAAAGAGGAAAGACTTCTATCATGTCCATTACTTATCAGCCATGTTGCTGAATTTATTTTGAAGCCAAGCACTACCAAAGCTGAATTGTGGCTCCTCCCTTTGGGGACTAGAACAGAGTATAAAGCCAAGTGAAGGGTTAGACAGCGTGTGACAGAACTTCCCCCTCCTGTGTGATGAATTAACTTCGTGAATCTCGCAATACTGAGTGAGAGATGATGGCGTCAAGCCTCTGTGTGGTGGGGAACTGTTATGCAATCTTCGTGCTGTACCCATTTGCGACTCGCTAATCTTCAAAAGGAAAGTAAGAACAGTACCATCTGGCCATTACATGTCCGCACTACTTGCTTTGCCTAAAGCAAGGAACATTTACTTCAAAATCTCCGGACCTTGAACTCTAGCCAGCTTTCATAGAAGTCACACTCAATTTCATTTAAACGATTTGATTTATGCAAGACTGGTTACTGAACATAATTTCATGGTTATATATTTGTAATATTAATTATATTCAGATTGACATCCAATTTTAAGTAACTATGATTTTATTAATTGCATCATGAGTACTCTGATAATAAACAGAGTCTAAACTTACTCTTCCTCGACTCTGTACTCTGTTTGTGTCAAAGCATTTTCCTGACAATGGGATTTCATACATTTTCGTTACTAAATTTCAATTCAACAGAAAACTGTTACCGGTACATGTTTTGTAAACCTTTTAATTGGATAATACGAAGGTCATCATTTTTGAAGAAAATGTTCAAATATTCTGTAAATACAAGTATACTACTGTACGGTAATATTTATTCTTGTTTATTTTATTGTCCTTAAGAACAGTTGTAAATGTGATGTCATGTTATAGTAATTTTCAAATATGAATCTCTTAAAATTCATCTACATCTTGTAATAAATTCATCTTAAATTTACTCACAAAAATGGATAATATCAATCTCATGAATTTTTTATAGAAATTCAAGTTTCAATTGACAACTGACCCCTCTTAATGTTTAAATCAATGTTAATATTATTATTATGGAATGTATTCTCAAAAATATGTAAGAGCAACAAAAATGTTACTAGTCAAAGGGAAAACAAAATCTAGGAAGGCTATTGGATCCGTACTATTGTATCAATTATTTTCCACTTAACTTTTCAAGAGATTCAGATTCAGTAAATTTATATTTTTTATTAGAATCTCAGCAAAAGGACTAACAATGAGAGCTTACAAGCATAAACGCCATTTACGTGCATTTAAGAATAAAATAATAGTAGTAGTAGAAGGGTATGTTTTCATTTTCAAGTAACACCACTCATGACAATTTTTTCAAATGACTTGATTGAAATTAAATATATTCTGACTTTAATTATAAGGATATAAAAAATGATATTCGGAAGCTATTTATCCAATTTTTATTTAACATTCTATATTTTTTTAATTATGCCTGTGATTGCAATCTCAAAAGGCTCTTTCATAATCTTTTAGAGATACATCATACATGTAAATGTATGTGAACACTCTGCTATTATCAAGTTGAGTTGCTAAAGTTGTTTTCACTGATTCTTCTCATTTCAGATTGTTCAAGAGTCAAGACTGTTGAAGAGGTGACGTCATGGACCTGGTGGCACCTGGCAAGGGAACTATATTACTGTTCACACTCAAGTATCCTATAAACGCTTTAAAAAGTTTAACATTAACAAAAGTACTAATTTTCATTTTTTTCAAAGATAATAATCATTATATTGACATTTAGTGAATATATTTTATGATTATCATAAAATTATTATAATGTTAATGATGATAGGTCATAATAATACAAATGGAACAAAAAGTAGACAAGAAGACAACCAAGAAGGAGGAGAAGAAGAAGAAGAAAAAGAAGAGGGGTGGAAGAGGAGAAAAGGAGAAGAATAAATTACAACACTGTGAGTTCCTCTTCATGATATTACAGAAATCTTCATCTCTTTTAAGTGGAAATATTTATGAATAATATGATATATAGTGATATGAAAAATACATTTTATTTAAATCCAACTTCCACTTTTAACCATGTTTATAAAGTCAAAGGACAGGTGACAAGATAACATTGTTTCACAAATTTTAGTGTGTATTTATTTTAAAAGTAATAAATTTACATAAAATGTCATTCTCTTTGCTTCATCTCTTTGTTGCTTTTATTGAATCGGGGGGGGGGGGGGGGTGGGTGTGGTCAAAATATGATTTGCCCCTCAGAACACACTTGTTTCCCTAAGCTAAAAATAACAATTAATATTTGTAGAAAATTGTAGGATTGTTTTTATGAACATATTGTCCCATGAATTGTCAAATTTGGAAAGTAATTGATTGAGGGCGAGAAATGAAAATGAGATAGATCTATGTAGAGTGCAAAGATTACACTGTATAAGTAATAATGAGAAAGTGGGGGCGAGGTGAATTAGAATGGGAGAAGAGAAATGAAAAAGTATAAATGTGAAGGAGTCATTAACAGAGATAGAGATGCATAGAGAATTGTAAATATAAATTTTGTGAATGATAGTGGCCTAGAGGGAGGGAGATAATGAAAGTGATAAAAGGATAAAGCTTTTTTTGGGGGGGCGGGAGTTACATTTGATGAAAGAAAATGGCCAGGTGCTCATAAACGATGAATTAATATAAATGATTGGTGACGGAGGTATGGATTAAGGGATACAGGTGGTATGAACGTGTCCCAATTAAGGCACAAAGCCGTGGTGAGTAGTGGCCCCTAATGTGCACTCTTAGAATTTTGGTAATAAGCGAGCATATTCTAAAGTGGAGCCCCCCCCCCCCCTGCCCCATCTCTAATCGCCAGTTTTTGGCAAGGATTAAACCCCGTCTCTTTTCTTTTTTTATTTAGGCTTTTTATTTGTTTTTTTTCTGTCAAATGTTTTCTTGAAGAAATTCCCCCATTGTGCTTCCACATTTTTAACCCTCGCCCCAACTGCACTGGCAGGGTGGTTCCATGACATGCTTATATAATACAAAATTGAAATTATAAAGCAAAAATTAATCATTGATTACAGGGTTATATGCATGGTTGTCAATCGGTGTTCATTGTTTGGGGATGACTGACACAAATACTGTTCTCTGTGAAGGAGTTTTCTTTCAGTTTAAGGCTTTAGAAATCTAAATTTATGGGGCAGACATGGCATAAAGGACAACATTTATAAAAACTGCGAGCGAGCAAACATTTTTACTTTTTAATACAAAATCTAATTTTATGATCGATGTTGATATGATATGAAATAACATACATCATATTTCATTTTTTTTTCTTTTCCTTTCTTTTGTCAGACCGAAGTTTTCATGATAATGATACCTTTCTTTCTCCAACAAACTATTAACTAAGAACTAGATGAAAAATGCAAGCGGGAAGCTGCTTCTGAGATTTTCGAAAAGAATTGGATGACCTATAAATTATCAATTTTGATGACCTTTTGATATTTCCCTTTTCTTTCCTCTTTTAAATTACAATTCGTATTTCTTCTAGGCCTACCATTTTAGTCTATGAACCTGAATAAAGAAAATTAACAAATAAAAGGCGATATTAAAAAGGATGATGAAATAAACGAGGCACGTCCTATATGCACTTTGTTGCGGGGAAGGAAAATTAAACTAGAATTATCAATGAAGGTGATAAATACCCTTGCCCTTAGCCGTTACAATGGCAACAGTTTCCAACTGTGAAAAAAATGTGTCTTGCCCATCCTTTACCCAAGACCTCCACGAGCAAGTCATGAGCATTACTGATGAAGTAGTTTGAACCGCAAGAATTTGCCTAATTTTTGACATATTATATATTGTTACCATGGCAACACGATTCTGACACATTAAAAAATATGTCCTGTACATTTTTACCTCGAGACCAATGTGTGAGCCAAATTTCATGAGAATTGGTTGAAAACTAAACATTACCTAATTTGGGGCATATAGTATGTTGTAACCATGGCAACATGATTTCCGACACACACAAAATATGTGTCTCTCACATCTTTACCTCAAACTCAATATGTGAACCAAATTTCATGAGAATTGGTTGAAAATTGATCTAGTAATTAAAACTGAAAGTTTTTACCAATTTTATGTCATATAATATGCTGTTACCATGGCAACATGATTTCTGATACACAAAATAGATTTGAAAGCTAGAGGAAGCAATTCATATTACAATACCAACGCCAACACCGGACTTGAAATCACCCAATGTGTGTACCAAATTTCTTGTTTAATCACATCTGAATTAAGCACAAAAGGGGCGATTCTAGACTGAAAGTCAGAGTTATTAGCATTATTTTGGGAGGGAGGGGTGGTGCTTGAAAAATATGTGACGTTGATATAAATTATGTTATCATTCTAAGAAAAGTGTCCTATCCTCAACGAAGTAAACACATTAACTATTATGCTTAGGCCTAGTTTTGCTTATAAAAATAAAGGAAATATTAATGATTGTTAGTTTTTCAAATATTGAAAGAATACATCATACGCTATCCAATGACACAAAAATTATTTCGAAAGTCCAAGTAAAACTCAAAATATCATCAAATTACAGAGGGCATAATTATAGAAAATGATCGTAAAATTACCCTTAAGTCACTTATTGCGGAAAGCCGCCGTTTATGTCTTGATTTTAATCACGACATAAATTTATGTCATTCAAATGGATTTATGTCATGATTTTATGTCGTGATTTAAGACATAAAGCTTTATGCAACGGATTTATGTCAATATTTGTGTTTATGTCATGATTTATGCTATATGACATAAATCGTGACATAAATCAATACATAAACTTTTATGCAACAGGGCCCGGAGTTATTGTATACAAAAAAGGTGAAAAGTTGTTTCTCAAATTCAAATCCCTTATTGAGAATATTATATGTAAGTAATAATTTGTAGGTATTGGAATCAGGAAGTGTTTTAATTTGAAAGAACTACTAAAAAGTAATATGCCCTTTTATGTTTATGTGAATAATTGTTTTGTGTGACATCAGTTATGTCCTTTTTATGTTTATACTAATTGCTTTGTGGGACGTCAGTTTTGTCAATAATATGCAACATACTATCTTTCTGTATGTATTTTTAATGTCTCGGATGTTATAATGAATCAATCGTATAAACTTGCCCCTGTAAAATCGATAGCACCAAGTATTATAAAAATACGCGAAATTGTATTGCAAGCTAAAATTCAGTAAAGGACATTCCACAGTTAAATGAGATCAATGTTATTTTCACGAAATCTTGCAGTGAGGTACTTTGGTGCCTAAATATTTCAAATATGCAAAATAACATTGGTTCATGGGCTTGATTATTTGCTATAGAGCTTTGAAGTTCACCAGGTATGAAGTATGTGAGAAATGCGCATTCACACAAGGTTTGGACATTTTGAGACGTGGGATCACTACGGTGAGTTTAAACGCCTATTACCCAGTCAAAATTTATGTAAATTTTTATAAAAATATCACAGTATGATTTATAACTGTATACTTAAGATGGGTAATCCATTCTTATTGAAGAAAAAGATTCCTGGTGCATTGCTTAAGAATTGTTACACCAAATGGGAATGCGAACCATTGTGGAATGTATGCAGGGTTAAAATTTGCTCCTTGACCAGTATTTTCTCTTTGACAAATGCAGTGATTAATTTATGTATATTTGTGTTCTTTTCTCAAATCCAAATATTTTATTTTTCCATTGTTTATATTTCAGATGATTCCTCAGAAAATAAGATTGAAGCTGTGGCCTTCTCTATTCACCAGTGGAAAGTAGACATCAACAACGAATTTTCTGGTAAGTATTTTCCAATATCCTTACAATACACTGTACTTCTTGAGCTGAATTGGAATCAACAGTACTAGTTTTCAATTTAGTATTAACCCAAATAACTCACTGTGATTTACATATTTTCCATAGACCCTAGCCCACGTATCAGGACAACTACCCCCTGGACAGTTACCCCCGGACAACTACCCCCCGGACAATTACCCCCCCCCCAGGACAACTACCCCTCGAGGACAATTACCCCCCGGACAACTACCCCCGAGGACAACTACCCCAAGGACAATTACCCCCCGGACAATTATTTTATTCTCGAGTATCTTCGAATCAAACGATCACCGCTGACAGAAGCCGTAAAAAGTCGGCTTCATCTGCAAATCTTAATAAGTAGGCTTGTGTCGAAACAGAAAAATCAGAGAATAAGAACAAAGAAAATTTGAGAAAAAATGGACAAATAATGAGTAAGTTCTGAGCATTTGAATATTGCAATCACTAATTCTATATAGATCATCCCACTGGCAATGCGACAAGGATGTGTGATGCGAACAGCTTTCCCTTTGATGGACTATCAAATACCCTCAAAATGTCTCTTTTTGCTTTCTCTTGTGGTGATACAAACTTATTATCCATGATGCATTTTATAAAAATCTGTATTACATGTCCTCCTATAGAAAGAACACATGATCTACTGATAGATGTGATAAAAGCGGCATTTTAAATGAACAAAACGAAAGCAATGGGGAGAGTTGTTTACAAGTGACTTCACGCATCTTTGTCGCATTGCCAATTTGAGAATCTCTTTGTCGCATTGCCAATTTGAGAATCTCTATAGCATTAGTGATCGCAATATTCAAATGCTCATAACTTTCTCATTATTTGTCCGATTTTTATCAAACTTTCGTTGATCTGTTTCTTTGACTTTTCTGTTTTCACACAGGCTATCTTGTTCTAAAGCTTTCATTCTTATTTTACTATACCATGCGGAACACTTTTCTATCTCTAAATACATTTTTCCGTGAACGATCAAAATAATTTAAAACTTTCTTAATAGTGATACTCAATTTGTCCTTCACTTAATTAATTTGATGTAGTGTCAAAATATTTTCTATTCACAATGTTTTTTTATTAGTTTTATTTCCAATTTACATTTTAACATAAATATCTAAAAAACAGATACATATTCTTTTACATTCATGTAGATAGACACCTTGCTAGGTTGAAGTAATATACAACAGATCCTATTCAAATAGAAAGACAAGCTGATGAAATATATAAAGTACATGGTCAGCCTTCAGGGACGCAGTGTCCGATTGTGAAATTTCCTTGAAATTTTCTTGAAGTTCTGCTTATTTGTTATATATCAAGTTTAGAACAAAATTTTAAAGTGATATTTTGCGAAATTATATATATATATATATATTCGAGATTCTGATTTCTTTATCATATTTCTTGAACTTCCTCACAATCGTCTACTCTTATAAGGTAAATTTCAAGCGTCAAGAATAATTTGTAACGTAAACTTAAATGTTAAGGATGGTATGCGTCACCTTAAATAAATGAGAGATCGAAGTACATTAGTTCAAAGATCAATAATTGCAGATATCATACGAAAACCTATTTATGCTGACCTCGTATCATATTATATTGCCTATTATATGCATTGAACCATTGTTTAGACAATTCAAAATCTGGACGACGTTGGTCAAACGTCACAGATGCAATGGACGCAGTTGAATCTGTCTAGCTTGTTGTATGTTTGGTGTTTGTATTTTTTTAAATATAGTTTCTTTGTTAACCCATTCATGAGAGTAGTTGTTCGGGGAAATTAAGATAATCCTTTATTCTTCAAATTGATAAGAGCTGTATTTTTTGTTAATAAGTGTTCGATACTATAAACAAATTGTATATGCTTAACAATGTCATGATTGTTCATTTTTATGTAAAACACTGTATTTGATTATGTCATAAAGTTTGCAATTTAGTACTTAGTTTCCTTCTAATTACTTTCACCCTTAATGGTAAAGCTACATGGTGATCCTTTGCGTCTATTATCTTTACTTTAAATTTGTTAAACTGATTATATTACGTTAATAAAGTAACGTTTTAATCTAGAATGTGCACCAATTGTTTCATAATTCTTAGCTTCTTGTTTTTTGAATTGTTTTAAATAGCAGTTTCATACTTGTCATTGTTAGTGTTCATGGCTGCAATATCGACTTTCATTATTTCTACCTATTAAGGTGTCTTTTTAATATTTTATCTATTTTCCTGATTTTTTTTTCATGAAAGTAAACCCAACATCAATAAAAGTAAAAAAAATAAGATCAGTTTGAATCAGAGATGTTTAGCATTTGTGATTATTATGTGTAACCGTATCCTTTCATGAATGTTCGATTGTTTCATGAAAACTTAAAAATAAAAAGTATTATGAGGGATGCTTTATTATCTAATGCATATGTGCGCAACAGAATGGGAGGTTTGGAGGCGCAAGCACTGAAGTAAAAAAGGAAACAGAAACAAAATGAGAGAGTAAATAGAGAGAAAGAGAGAGAAAAGGAGAAAAGGAAAGAGAACGTTATTAAGATAAGACGAAGTACAAAATATTTCGAAAACCTGTGCCACTGGCCAAGACTTACAATAGGTCCTGCTTGATTCTAACATCGATGCTGGAGAGGGGAAGGGGGATGGATTATTGTCATCGAGGGTAATTGTCCTCGGGGGTAGTTTTCCTCGGGTGGTGATTATCCAGGGGGTAATTGTCCGGGGGGGGGTAACTGTCCGGGGGTAGTTGTCCGGGGGGTGATTGTCCAGGGGTAATTGTCCTAGAACCCCTAGCCTAAGGTCTTCGGGCATGTGGCTGAACATGTAAATTCAAAAAAATTGTTATTTTACTAGAAAAGTCAGAGGTTAATTAGCTAAACAACTCAAAGATGTTATTGGCATTTTTTTACATGTGTTTTAACCCTTTGCGTGCGACGGGCTTCCACAGAAACCCAGCGTGTCATTTACTTAGCTACGACGGGCTTCTACAGAAGCCAAGATTTTTTGGTTTAATTCGATGAAGTTTTTCAGCTTTTTTCTAATTGTTATCACTAAAACCTTTGCCCCTATTTCCCTTATAAACCCATTTGGATAACAGCATGAAAAAAAAAACAGCTACGTGGGGAAAAATCCCCAAAATATGAAATCTTTTCAAGTTTACCCGATTTTTTCGTTGGACTCAGACGGGGAAGAATAAATTTGGTGACGTGCACGTACGCGCGCGCAATAGACCTGATCACGTGATTTGTTCTGATCACGTGATTTGATTCATATCGTGCACTAACATCTTTTTCTGCAAGATCGTCACGTAACAAGCTACGCGATTATTCACCATTTTCGTCTTATTTTTTGTTTCATCAAGGAGATTTCACTCTAGAATAATATATCCTTGGTTTCATTGATCGATTGTATTTTCAGTAAAAAAAAAGCTCGTAAGAGAGTAATGTCTTAGTGGCACTTTTAATGGATCTCGGTACACTTTTTCCCTCCTTATCCCTCTTCTTCTCATTTTTTTGTCTACTATTCTGTTAAAAAGAGAGAGAAAAGAAAGCAGTTTAGCACACCATTCATCTTATGATCTTTTCAAAAGGGAAACGTATATGTATTTCATGATATCCGCACTGCCCACACAAAAGAATGTCTCGGTAGCCACTCAAACAAATTCCTCCCGAAAAGAGCAGGATACAGATGGCCAAGGACCCGAACAAAAGGAAGATTAGTGTTTATCGAGAGGATGACTTATTGAACGCTTTTCGTACTTAGCAATACAAAAAGCATTTATGAATCTTTTTTTTTCTTTTCATTTCGACCAACATACCGGAACTAAAAGCAACAAACTTTGTCTCATTTACCAACAACACGCATAGTGCTTATGACATCCGTCAGTGATTCATTTTAATTGCATAAAAGCGCTTTTCCCTTCGTGATAAAAGAAGATTGAACCATTTAGGGAAATTATAGGAAAAAAATGTTCAGATATCACGGACAACGAGAGAGAATGAGAGGCAGAGATAAAAGGATTAAAAGACAAGTGTGATTTTGCTAACATTCCATGAATATCCACTTAAACGAATAACGACATGACTTTATTTTTTGGTTATAGATTAGAAAAAAAAACCACAATGTTTGTTTGTCGCAACTCGGTCCTCAGCCCCTTGTCAAAGTGATGACTTTTAATTATCATGTTTGACCTATCCCCCCCCCCTTCCAAATAGAAATGTTCTGACCTGTACTCTAATATTGTTTGTTTGTCTCCTCTCGCCGATTTCCTGTTTTTTCGCCAATTTCTTCTTTTTTTAGCCGGCGTATAGCGAAGTAGAAAAGATTAATTTAGAAAAAAAACGACCCGCACCCGTTTTTGTTCCCGTTACTTCAAACAAAAATTTGGGTCGCTTAACCCTGGTTAGCATGAAAAATATATGATTTCGTACAAAAAACAGAGGCCGCTGAGCGTTTTTGATAATGGAGGGGTTGAGCTGATAATGGGAGGGAGTGGACCGACCAAAAGAAAAATCACAAATTTATATAGACTTTGGATTTTGTGTACATGTTTTTTTTTAGGGGGTGAGGACTGACACTTCCTACCAACTCCACCGCCTCTATACTATAAGATTGAACGATTAAAACGATAGAGACCAAAATGAATTCTAACTATTATGATTTGTTTTAATTATTTATTTATTACCATTATTAATTCATGTTTTTTTGGTTGTGAAATAATGGAGACAAATAAAAACGAGAACAAAACGAAAGAACAAATAAAAAACAATTGTGATAATGGATGTTATTATTTACAAAAAAAAAATAATTTATCTTACTTTCAGTAGTTGCTAGCATGGCTCTTTTTGAGGGAAAGTAAGACAAAGAAAGAAACGTAGAAAGTGACATAGAGAGAGTCGGTAGGTATTTTAGAGACTTGTACTCATATAACAAATCGAATACTGATGCACAAACTTCAGGACGAAAATTATTTTACTATATTACAATAGCTGCGTGAAAAATCGAATTAAATGAGACATATAAAATGACAGGTACTGAGAAGAATAATCAGAGAGAATGAAAGAGGGGGGTGAGGCGGGTACAATTCCTCGTAATCCAAATCGGGGAGAAGGAAGACGATACAGATATAATTCAAATGAGAAGAACTAAGAGAAAAAAAAGGGTGTAGACGGTAGGGAATATAGAAATACGATAGATATAGGAAAGGGATGAAAGCGCTAGATAATACACTCCGTTGCAGGTTTTAAACCAAGGAAAGGGACGAAAAAATCCTTTGGTGTCGTTTTTAAATACATGTACACTTTATATAGAGAAATGCGCAATACTAAAAAAATTACCATCCGCCAGTCAGATAGAATGATTTCAGTAGCTTTCCAGTGTTATGAAAATTGTAAACAAATTTTCTAAAAAACGGGCCCCTGGTGAACTTTGAACCCCCCCCCCCCACCGCTTTCTTTCGTTCTCTCATCTTATTGCTACTATATTTGTTTCTTTATATTTCAAAGGAAAACAGAAAATTAAGCCATTTAAAACACCGTCTATCCTCTGCTCTTTTGAAAATGAAAAGGGCCTAGTAGTTCTTGATCTCGGCACTCCCCAAACAAATGAATGTCATGGAGGACGTTCAAACAATTCCTTATAAAAAGAGCAGAGAACAATTAATAGCTAACGCACTGAATAAAATGAAGATTAGCGATTTCGTCAGGATGACCTACTGCTTTTCGTATTTATCAGTACAAAAAGCTCACAGGAATACCGCTTTTCATATTATGACAATAACATTTAAACAATGTAAATGTCTACTCATCTACTCATTTTTGACAAAACATGCAGGCGCTGAAATGGGAAGAACGTTTTCTTCTTGAGCATGACAGTACTTAAAAAAAAATACAATTTCCATGGGTGATGATACGCAAAGGGATGGAAGAAGGTGCAAGTGGGATTCAGAAAAGAAATAAAAAATGAAAATCGAGATACATGTAAAACGGCAGAAAGGATTAGAGGGGAAAAAGAGGAATAAACAAAAAAAAAGGTAAAATGTAAAGTATGTGCGCTTTTGCTATTGCATGAATATTTACTTAAAAAGAATGATAGATTACTAGTCCCGCACCTCAATTTGTAATTCACGTCATTTTATAGAATGAATTTGTTATGTTAGGTTTTGGAAGCTCTTCATACCATTCTCTCGTACTCTGGCAGATGATTTTTTTGCTTTGAAAATTTGACAAAAGCATAATCAGTTCAAATGCTAAAACTAATAATGAACTAAAAGTTTCCTCACCGGAAATTGAGGAAATAGAATGAGAATTTACGATGAGGCATCCACCTATAAACAGCACGTTCGTTTGGCGTGTCCCGACAACCCCCTCTCAATCTTCAACGTACCCCCCCCCCCCCCTAAAAAATGTTAGCAATTTTCCTACTTTTTCGTCAGATTCTCACTTCTTTTTTTTTCTTTCTTTTCTTTTTTCTGGCGAATAGCGTAGTAGAAAAGGATCCATATATAAAAGGAAAAAAGACAGGCTCACCATTTATTTTTCTTTACGGCAAACACACGACTGAGGCGTTTATTCTGGTAAGCATCAACACCAAAATATTTGAAAAAGATGTATAAATAACAGTGGCCGCTGAGTGTTTTTGATAATGGAGGGGTTGGGCTAAATGTGGGAGGGAGTACTCCCTCCAACATTCACGTGATCCGCCCCCCCAAAAAAAATATATATATCATAAATTTATGGACTGACGCCTCCTTCCGACTCCAACATGCTATTCGATTGAACGATTAAAAAGATAGAGACAAAACGGGATACAAATCCTTCATGATTTATTTACGGTTAATGAATAAAATGGAAGAACATAATAAAACACTTTTAATTTGGATGTTACAATTTCATTAGATGAAAATAATTTACTTTCTCTTATTGTGATGAACAGTAGTCGGTTATATGGTTATTTTGGAGGGAAAAGGAAGATAAAGAAATATGAAATGTAGGACGAGGCGAGGCGAGGAGAGCATTGGGAGGTATGATTTCAGATCCACTACATAATTTGATTCACATTCACACCCTTCACTCTTTGAAATGGCAACGGAAAACATATCGAATACTGGTATGCCATCTTCAAGAACATTTTTTTTTATTACAAACTATAATTTATGAAAAGAAAATACTAAAGACAGTTTTTAGTGAAACGTTGAGGCCACCGTCTTGAAGCCCCCCAAAGTCACAAAATAGTTTCAAACTTTCGTTGCGCGGTGGTATCATCATCATCGCACTTGCAGGGGAAACTTCCCGCTTTTTTATTCATTCTGGAAAATAAAGGTATTTGGTATGCTGTGATTTCACCCAAAACGGATTATCGTTGTAATTAAACACTTTGCAAGTAACCTCTCTACAATTAGGTAAAGAGACCATTCATGAGTAGCGGGACAATAGGCAATGAAAAAGCACCAGAGCAGACAACAAAGCGGTATCGATCGAACCCACCCTGTCCGCGCGTGCTGATTACCCTTCCGCATTTTTATACACAGTGCCTATTGAATTGGGGAAAAGCGAAGATTTTGCAAAATAACACTACCTTTTCCTCGTAAATTTCTTAACTATTCTGTTGATTTCATAAACAAAACCTTTATTTCTAGAAATAAATGTCTGATCTTTCATCTTTACATCTTAACATTTACTAAAAATCCTGAAAATACATCAGTTTGGCGCAATTAGCAATTGATTGGGAAAACACCGCCTCAGATCCAAATACCAGCAATGTACCAAAACGGCTCCACCGCAGAGAGAGGTATCGGGATTCGCGGGGTCCGCACGCAAAGGGTTAATATTGTAAACTTAGGGAAATTAAAGATGAATCATATTCTACAACGTTTTTTAAATCAAAATTTATATTTTTTCAGGGGGAAAAACAAGCTCTTGTCATGGCAACGGACCAATTGGAACTATCTTGTTGATCTTGAATATTTCTAAATTTTATATGTATTCGATTGCGAGCTTGAAAAATCTCACTTTAGTCATCTATATTATGTTTATTTACCATTTACATGGGAATGTGTGTAATTTTTTAAAAATTATTTTTTTTCCGAGGCAATGGCCGAAAATGGCATTTTGAATTTTAAAGATGTGCATCTATCCATGGTTTAACTAAATAATTAATACGAGCACAAAGCGCAGGCTTAAATATACTGACCAGAAAAGGAACCTGTGAAGGAGTGCATTAAGTGACATCGTTAGGATACATATTTCACAAATCGAATAGTGCGAGTGCGAAGCGTAAGCGGAAAAAAATCAATATTCCAGCCAGGAAATAAATATAAAAGTATACTAGAAAAAATAATACGAGCACAAAGCGCAGGCTTAAATATACTGACCAGAAAAGGAACCTGTGAAGGAGTGCATTTAGTGACATATTTAGGATACATATTTCACCAATCGAATAGTGCGAGTGCGAAGCGTAAGCGGAAAAATCAATGTTCCAGCCTGGAAATAAATATAAAAGTATACTAGAAAAAGAGTAATAATTCAGAAAAAATGGAATTTCTCATGTTAGAAAAATTGCATTTCCCTATTATTTTTATTAGGATGCAAGTTTCCCTGCTGCCCCCCCCCCCATCCGGCGGATCCAACCTTCGCCAATGGGGGGGGGGGACGACGATTTTTTTTCACCCATAATTTCCCGATATGATATAAATATGACGGGTAATATGTTTGTGATTTTAAAACTTATAGCCTATGAAACAAGAAAACTACTGCGAGCAAGACAAATGAAGGTGCCAAAAAGGTGCACTTTTATGCCAAACGGACATTTTGGTGCATTTTCACCATGAGATTATCATCTGTGTAAAGAATTTGTGTGTTTTGTGGCAATTGAGCTGAGCAAAGTATTTGTTTATTGATTTATGATTGATAAGATATATATTTAGGTTTTATTTTTCGCTAGCAAGCGTAGCGGCAAGCGGTTTGAAAAAGAAAATCAAATCTGACATTCTAAAAATTGTTTTTTGTCATTGTGGACCAAATTACTGTTACAAGGGCATCCTTGTGAGATGTTGTGAACGAATTACGAGCTCAAACTTTTGGTAATTTCACGTAGGCCTAATCGTGATAATAACAATTATAGTGATAATAATAACAACAACAATAATAATATTATTGGTATTATTTACCAACGGAAGCCACTTCAGATCTGAAAACTGTTCTCCCAGTGGACCCTGCTATTATTATTACCCTGGCCTTAGCTTGGTTCACAGGGCTCCCAAAACGAATGTATTTGATGAATGTCTTTCTACCTGTCACCTATTTACGTCACCTGGTTGAGTGCAGCACAGTGTAGACAAATTTCTTGCTTAAGAAAACTACGCCATTGGGATTCGAATCTACGAACCTCTACTTCATTGTCTGCTTCATTGTCAGAGGCATCAACGCCTCACATGGAAAGTAAATATTCCGAGCACTTTGTGTAATGATGAAAAAAGGATTAACATTGTTAACATTAGGCGTAATGATCAATAAAATTTTATTAACATTTATATTCTTTATTAACATTTTAATTATGATCATCGTTACGATTATTATCATCATTTGTTTTTATCATTATTACAAGCAGAAGCTGTTATCAAAAATGGCACCCCCCCCACCCAATACAAATCCATTCATCTGGAGGTTACTCGCATGCAACCAATTCGCGTAATCCCCTGCATCCTTAATCCATTTGCTTAGGCAGCAATGCTCAGATAAAATCGAAATTAACTCTTTGCGTGACACGGGCACCTATTCTTAATGCATTACATGCGTTGACCACAACACACACATTAGAGCATCTCATTTGTTATTACTATCATTTCATATTATCCTGCTATCTTGACAGGACAACACCGCTCTTGTTTCCAAAATGAATTAATTTCATTTTCGGAAATACGAACCTGATTTGTTTCCGGCCTAACGATCCTTCGGAATTACGAACCTACTTTTTTACGGACTAACGAGCCTTCGGAATAACGAGCCTCATTTCGTTTTTGGACTAACGAACCATCGGAATTGTGAAAATCATTTCCTTTTCGGACTAACGAACCTTCGGAATTACATCACAAATGTTCGGATTAAGGAACCCTTTTTTACGTGTTTCGGAATTACGAACCTTCAGAATAAAGAACCTTCGGAATTACGAAGTGTAACCGAAAATGATTGTTGTATGGAACGCTGAAAATCGTCCCTGAGGGTGGTAAGCACTAATGTGTTTTATGAAATAACCCATTTTATCTGACACTGTCAATACAGAATAGAAAAATGTAAAGCAGTGATTAAATGATTTCATGAAGAATAGACTATCAGCATATTGATAATAATTACATAAAATTACTTGGTGTTATTATCCTTAATACACATCAAATATCCTGAACGATAATTGATTACTTTCCAGGCTATACACTTACAGAAAAACCATAAATGGACAATGTTTAAATGTTTTTTTTTTTTTTGAACCTTTCAAGTACATCCATAAAATATCAATAAGAAATATTTTATTATAAAGATAATAGGCTGTTAAAGCACAATTCATTTAAGCAACGAAGAAAGAAAGAAGCGGACATGCCGATAGCATAATCGCTTCGTAGATAGAAAGAAAAGAAAGAACCATATTGAGAAAGTAGGAATGAGCATAGTAAGAACACAAGAACCTATATTAGAAAGACTGAAATGAAAACACAAAGGAAGAAATAAAAAAGGAGAAAGAAGAAAAAGAAAGAGTCAAGTGGAAAGAAAAAAAAATATCCTTTCTGAATAAGTAAAGATCGAGGAACATCTTCGTTAGGTTCGTGCTGCAGGACGGGGGGGGGGGGGGGATGAGGATGGATGTTAAAGGACTAGAGGCTAGCTGCATGCTTCAGGTCAGTAACATCAAAGTGCACGTATAGCATTTAGTACTAGCTAAAGCTAGCCGCAATTTAATAATGACTTTACCATTATGCTGCCATTAGACAGCACCAAAGAATTCAGACCTTAAAATGACTGTATAGGTTAATTTGAAGGAATTCCGTACAACAGGTGCATTAGTTAATATAAAAAAGGAGATCAGGTTGCGTTCAACCTATTGCCAAGTCTAGTATTAACCGAGTGACTTAAAAAAAATCGGGCTGGCATTACTGGGGCCTTTCCATGAATACACTTATACATTATACGAGCTAAAAGTAATCACGTCTGATGTCAAGAAGTTGCCATTTAAGAGAATTTATTATACAAAGGCCATTAACATTATAATCAAAATTGCCCATTAATATGTTAGTATGTACAGAACAATTTCCCATACGGAACAAGAATAATCAAAGGTTGGTTGTATGGTGCATTTATATACAAGTATTTTATTTAAAACTTCCTTGCTTAAAAATTACTAATTTTAATTAGTATAAATATCTTGTGACTTAAAGAATTGATTGAATATTTGATATGAGCATCCCAGCATAGTATACAATCTATCATGATACCCAGGTACACGTATCTTATGCTTTGTACCTGTTTAATGACATCATTATTGATATAAACTTTCAATTTAATATCATTATTATTCCTTAAGTTATTGATCAAAATCATAACATTACGCTTTTTCTCAATAATCCTTATTCTTTTACAGTAATATCAGCAATTAATGTAATTAAAATCGGCTCAGTGTAACAATGGCAGAGGTTAAACACGGCATACGTAAATATGGGAGAGATAAAAATGGCAGAGGTAAAAGTGGGAAAGGTAAAATGGCAGAGGTAAAAATGGGAGAGGTAAGAATGGCAGTGGTAAAAATAATCATTTTGAAAGAAAAAATGAAATATACCAACTCAAGTGTTATTAATTTGGTGCTGAAGATCTACAGTAAGATTTTTAAATGTAACCATTTCCATTAGTTGGACATTATAATTCTAATTTTCTTCTCAGAACATTTTTTTTTATTTACTGTACATGAAGAGGCTTTTGTAATTCGTCTGCATGGGGATTTAAGACTGGTAATTTATACCTCTGTCACTTTACCGATGTCATTTATACCTATGCCATTTTCGGCTCTGCCATTATTACTTGGCACCATTAAAATCTGTTTGAAGCTTGGATGTTATAACATCAGTATCTTTATAACACACCTATACTGCAACATCATCAGCGTAAATATTACATGTACATTTCTTTAAACACTCTGTAGTATCAATCATGAATATTAGAAAAAGGGGACGACCTAAAATACTACCTTGAGGAATTTCTATAGATATACGTATATTTTTTAGATGGTTAACCTTGAAAAAAACTGCTTGTTTTCTGTCTGAAAGAAAACTTTGAAACAAAGTGAGTTAACTGTCAGAAATGCCTTAATCATTCAGTTTAAAATTCATAACTTATGGTCAATAAATCAAAACATTTAGAAATATTAGTGAAACATGCACCAGCTTTCTCTTTTTCATTAAGAGATTCGTACGAATCATCAATAATAACATAACAACTATCAGTGGCGTAACTACGAGGGGCATTGAAGCTTTTCTTTTTCTAATCTGAATATCAAAAATTTTCAGCTCGCGCTTAGCGCTCGCATCATTTGGTTAGTGAAATGCGTATGGTCTTAGTGAATTCATGCAAAGAAGCCTTACAATGCACCTCTTCAGATCTGAATTTCCAAAATTTTCATGTTAATCATCATTACTAGTACTGCAAGTGTTTTATGTGTTTAGATGTAATTCTAACAAAATCAGCAAGCGCTTGACACTTATACTAGATAACCTTGGTGATATATGTATGATCTTAATAGATTTCTAGAATATAGTCCTCAAAAGGTCCCTCTTAGGGGATAGCACATACAAAAATTTCAGCTCGCGCTTCGCGCTCGCATTGTTTGTTTCGTTGGACCGTTACGTATAATGATTAGAACAATTTGCTTATAATGCCCCCTTTTGAGGTTTCAAAATAAAAAAATTAAGCTCGCGCTTCGCACTCGCATTATTTTATCAGTTGCATTCATATCAGTTTAATGGAACTGTCTTTATACTTAGCAACTGAGTGCACTTCGCGTGCTCATTAATACCGTGATTTTACTTCATCGGCTTTTGCATCAGCTCGCGGTTCTGAACCACAAGCCGATGCAGCATCAGCTTTTGGTTCTGAATCAAAAGCGGATCAAGTGTAAACACGAGTAGACACTGACTCCGAAATTTTGAAGGTCCCCCCCCAAAAAAAAAAAGCCGTGACCCACGGTACGCCACTGATAACTGTGTATCCTGTTGAAAAAATAAAATGTCGTGGTTCTACATTATGAAAAGGAGCTTAGTTTAAATGGTGGTTTCTCCAAGCCCTCCTGTTCAATCAACTCAATGTATTTTTTCAAACATTCCTCCACGGGACTCTTGTCTACCTGTGAAAACGGATCCAGTGTTCCATTCAACTTTGGTCTGTGAAATTGTCCCTCAGAATTTCTCAATGTACATGCCAGTCTTTCTTCATCAATCGTTACGTTGAGATAATTTAAGATTCGCCGCAGTTCATCCTTAAGGTGTAGTTGGAGTTGTTCATAATACACGACTAACATCGACTTACAGGTATGGCCCGGGTGGTTGCATTCTGAGATGTAGCTTTTGTAGAGCTTAAGCCAATTCGGAGCTTGATGCTTGACAAAACTACTCCATTCTGCAGTAAGAAGTAAATTGATTAATTCATTGTAAAATCTACAGGAATGTTCTTTACTATTGTTAGTAGTATTCCGAACAATCTTCTTCAAACTTTCTTTATATACATACATATATATATATATATATATATATATATATATATATATATATATATATATATATATATATATATACATATATATAATATATATATATATATATATATATATATATATATATACAGTGCGTCTAAAAAACTGTACACTTTTGAAATGGCTGCCAAACAATAATTGTCACTTTTGGGGAAAATACCTATACAAATATAAAGCTAATAACGTAAACTTTCAAATGACATCAAAAAGCTGGAAAGCTATACATGTTTGAGTGAGCACTACCCACTTAAACAAAGGGTATGAAAATTAGGGTGGGCAGGAATTAGTCTTCCAATTTCTTTCAGTTTTTGAGAGGCGAGTCCCCTGGAAGTTGAGAACGTTGTGATAAATTAATGATCAACACTATTAATTCAGGTTCTTAAAGTTAATTTCAAGTATTATCAAATTTAGATTTAATGCATGAGTGAACATGAATTACACCTTCTTTTGTGCATCATTTTGACCTTTTCATATGGATCTCAGCAATGTGTTAACGGAAGTCAGAATAGGGATGAGATAGGACTTAGGTGGTGATGTTTGCTGATGGGATAAGGGTCAACAGAACTCTCTCAGTCTAACCCGATCTCTATCCCTTCCTCCCATCCTGAGATACTAGCCTTTGCTAGGGTGCGCAGGAATTAGCCTTCCAGATTTGTTTAGAGGTGAGTCCTTTGGAACTTCCAAAGTTAAAGATGTCATGCTAAATCATTGATGAATTGAGATCAGTTTTGGTTTATTAGGCCAATTTCATGAGTTACTAAACAGGAATGCAGTGCATGAGTAAATAGGAATTGTAATTTTAGTGTAGCATTATAAATTTGTTATGTGGATCTTGGCAAGTGTGTTTGTGAGAGTCAGAGTAATGTGTGTTGGTACATGTTGCACGTAAGGGGATCGGATGTGGTAAGACTGGGAAAACAGTTAAAGGGCATTTTTCTTCTTTGTGTTCTTTTACAAATACCCTCTCCTTCATCCCCTATTTCTTTCTTTCTTTCTTTCTTTCCTCTTTCTGGACCCCTAAGAAGAACAGTCGTTAGGCTGAAGAGGGCTATCCAGCCCATGTGTTGGAAAATGAATAAATACAAAAAAAATTATATCTTTCTTTCTTTCTTTCTCCTGATCATGGTATTCTACACTTAAATGCAAACACTTAGATGAATTATGAAATCATTGAAAAAAACTGAATAATTGATAGGAAAATAATTGAAAAAGCTGAATGTTTAATTGATCACATTGATTGAGTTGATTTACTAACAAATCGTTGATTGGATGGCAAAACTTGATGACCGACTTCTGAAAATTCATCAAATTGACAGTCCGCTCTAGACTTTATGCATAGGCCTACATGTAATAGCATTCAGTCTCGATCTAACATGTCTAAGGGAGGCAAACATTCTGTTGACCTTTTTCCCATCAGCTTAATTCACCGACTTAAGTCCTATCTCGCCCCTATTTTCATGATTATCCGTATTCAATGAACACACTGCTGAGATCCACATGATAAAAAGTTAAAATGCTGCACTAAAGATTACAATTGACACTCACTCATGCATGACATTGCAATTCAGTAATTCATGAAATTTGCTCTAACAATTTAAATTGATCATTAATTTATCACAACACCCTCAACTTTGCAAGTTCCAAGGGACTCTCCTCTCAAAAACTAAAAGAAATTGGAAGGATAATTCCTGCCCACACGAATTTTCATACCCTTTGTAAATGGGTAGTGCTCACTCAAGCACGAATAGTATTCCAACTTGTTGGTGCCATTTGAAAGTTTACTTTATTGACTTTCCTTATTTATAGGTATTTTCCCCCAAAGGGACACATTTTTTGTTTGGCAGCCATTTCAAAAGTGTAATGTTTTTAGACGCACTTTATATATATATATATATAATATTATATATATATATATATTATATATATATATATATATATATATATATATATATATATGTATGTATATATGAATATATATGTATATATATATATATGAAAACATATATATATCTATATAGATATAGATCAATTTACGAGTAATGCATTTTTTGCAATGCCAACTATTAAGGTTTTTTATGCACTCTCCAAATTTTCGGTAGACATCTCCCGTCTGATTCGTGAATTGTGACAAGTTTGATCTCAGCAGGATCGGGACTAGGGTAACTGCTGCTAGGTGCGCAAAATGCTGTTATGAATGCATATTGCTCGTTTTGGGGTAATAGATCATTAATGAAGTAAGTTACGTTATAATGAGTATGAGAGTATGATTTAAGTTTCCTAAAAAGATTTCGTAATAATAAGATTGTCTAGCTGAGACCGCGCACGCTGCACATTTGCACAGAGAGATCATAATAAGACTTGAAAGCTGAATTAAGGAAATTAAGGTATTATACATATATATATATATAAAGGGGCGGATCCAGCCTTCGCCAATAGGAGGTGGGGGGCGGGAATTTTTTTCAGCCATATTTTCCCGATCGGCCGCTCGAAATTGATTTTCCTTTGCTTCTTTGAAAGGAGGCAGTCCTACATAAGTCACTTCTTAGCTTTCTTTTTTTTAAATCAACATAATATCATAATCCTCATTTTATAATGCGAGCGCGAAGCGCGAGCATATTTTTTGAAATTTTATGTATTTTTCCTAAATTTGAACATTCTGAAAAAAAAATGTGCCTGCAATAATTACTACGAACGCGAAGCGTGAGCAGAAATGTTTTATACATGTTTTGAAGCGATCGGAAAGGCTGGCCCAACTGTTAAACCCAGCTTACAGTTAGCCATGAAGACGTTACTTATTTCAACAATCAAATAATGGGAGCGCGAAGCGCGACCCGAAAAATTGAGATTTCTACATAAAGAATGGAAAACTTTAAAAAAAATTTGTAATGGATAGCTATATAACTAAACAATTGATGCCAGCGGAGAAATTATAGTTTTAGACCTAGAACGGGACATCCTTTTCATGTTTTGTAAATCATGAAATGCATGAGAAGGGGAGATCTTCCTACATTAATAATAATAATAATACATTAATAATAACAAAGGGCGAGCAGAAAATTTTTGATATTGTGATCTGAAACTGGATAACTGAATGAACATGTGCGCGCGTGTGTCAGATTTAGACCTAGAATCTAGGCATTCTAAATACGTCTTTTTCATGAAAATAAAAGCAAGCGCGAAGTGCGAGCTTAAGATATTTAATATTCCGATCTGAAAAAGTGGGTCAATTTCAGCTTGAAATTTCAAGCACTTGAAACGATTTGCTACGATTTTGGTAGGAAAAATTGTAAAGTAGATATTATTCGCACTTGATGAAGAGCTGATATTTTTCATTATTACTTTGAGTTTGAGACATAGGACCGTGCAATCATTATAGTCCGGGTCATAATTAAGCAAGGTGCTATATGAAGGAAATTTTTTTTTATAGTGCCTCTAGACCAGTTTATTTATGCTGAATATGAATGCATGAGGTAACAGGCTGTATCCTGAAAATTTACCTGTAAGGGCGCTTTTTTCAAAGTGTCCGCAATATTTTCCGAAAATTTGAATTTTAGTACATCGATTTTGACATAAGCATTCAAATAAATCCCTACGATTTGATTCTATTCATAGGGGATTAGTTGGTCATTTGGCTGGGATTTTAAGTAAAAAAAATATATTTTTTGTATTTTTTTTCAAAAAAATTGAAAATACATGATTTTACATAATTCTAAGAAAAATAAATCAATTACCTTGAAATGACCCTGAAACTTTACTTATATACTATTATCATGATGAAATTCTAAATCTGTATCAATATTTTTACTAAATTTATAAGGTATCAAACTTGAATACTTTAATTTCAGAAATGTTGCTTTTCGTATGCATTTCCATAGATTAATGCGGATAACATTTAAAATACATGTATATGTATAATGTAAAGTGTTAAAACTTAAATGCGATTATCTCCGCTGGTTAATGACTTGGAGAGTTAAGAGTAGGCCTTCTCTTTCAGCTACATAAATAATGTTGGTACGTTGAAGCCTAATATTCTCAGAGGGTCGGGTGTCGAACTACCCGCCGTGGCTATACCATGTTGTTGTATATTGCCTATTTATTGGAAAATAACTATTATTTGAAGCACCCATTGAGGCTAAAGGCGTTTCTCTTATAGAATACAGCCACTTTAATTATTTTAAAAACACTTTGAGTGGAAAAGAGTAGGCTTTATTCTACCAGCTACATCTACCAGCTACCAGATCATATGCAGTTCTCACACTCATTCCTCACTCCCTCCCCCATTCCTCTCTCCCTGTCTCTTTCATTCATTCGCTTTTCTTATATATTTTCTCATTCCTGAGCTTTTTACTTAATTTTCATATTTTGGTTATTTGATATTTCCTTTTAATGATGTCTCCTGTTCAGTGGCGTACCTGGGATTTTCAACAGGGGGGGGGGGGGCAAAACCGGTAGAAAAAATTTGACAAGCAAAAAAAAATAATTTCTCGTTTGTCATATTTTGTGGAGCCCACAATATACAAGCATAGCATTTTAGTGGAATCCTCTATTTTCACAAATTATAAATCACAATTTCTTTACACATGATTATTTCATAACTGTTTTATAACATGTCTTTCTCATGTTCATTTTATGACATTGATACATTTTTTTATGATGTTGACTTGTTATGATTGTATTTATTTGATATATATTTTGTTGAAAATAAATGAAAAAGAATTAGCACATCAAAGCCCATCCTCGTGGGGGGGGGGGTGCGAAGTAACCCCTCCCCCTTTGGCTAATTCCTTTGGAAATTCACCAATTTGGATCCAACATTGAGGCAAAAAAGTATTTGTGCTTTATACTACACCCCATTTTATTGTTTTGAAAGAGTACACTTCGTTAAGCGCGAACACAATGACCCTAACCGTATCAAGTGGTGTCTAAGTCCCCCTGATCTGTATCATGTATATTGCCTATTTATTGGAAATTTCACCATTTTGGATCACCCATTGAGGCATAAGGGCATTACTACTATATATCTCACAGTCGATTTTATTTTCTTGCTATTACTTGTTATTATTAATTATTTTCAAATTTTTATTCATTAAAGACAAAAATTGAAGAGCCCCGACGGGGGGATTTTGCATTGCAAGTCCCCTGAAGGTGGTTGCACGATAGCGAGCCGTCTGTGTACGAGGAGAAATAAATTTTAAAAAATGCAAAAAAATCCTCGAAACAGACGGCTCCCAGCTGTATAATCGAAACGTATCCTCTCAGGGGTTGTCTAGTCAACCTCCCCTTCTATATTATTGGAAATTACGGTTACACTTCGTTATTCCGAAGGTTCTTAATTCCGAAACACGGAAATTGCCTATACCTCGATGTTCTTTAATCCGAAAACCAAAAAGGGTTCGTTATTCCGAAGGTTCGTTAATCCGAAAACGAAATAAGGTTCGTTGTTCCGAAGGTTTAATAAGACAATAATATTGGTATCAACTACCCAGGGAAGCCACTTTAGTTCTGAAAGCTGTTCTCCCAGCGGACCCTGCTATTACCCCGGCTTTAGCCTAGGTGCCCAAAGGAAGGCATTTTATTCATTTCTTCCTACCAGGTACCCATTTACCTTACCTGGTTTGAGTGCAGTACAGTGTGAATACATTTCTTGTTGAAGGAAATTACGCCATGGCTGGGATTCGAACCTACGACTCTCTGTTTCATAGTTAGAAGACTAATCCAACGGTCCACAACGCCCCAGATAAAGAGTAAACATTCCGAGCATTTTTTAAAATCATGAAAAAAGGATTAACATTGTTAACACTATACGGTAACGATCAATACAATTTTACTCACATTTATATTCTTTATTACCATTTTTTATGATCATCGTTTGGGATTATCATGATCATCATTAGTATTATTTTTATCACCAGCAGAAGCTCTTATTAAAATGACATCCCCTCCAATACAAATCCTATTATCTGGAGGTTACTCGCACGCGACGAACACACTTAATCCCCTGCATCTTTAAAACATTTGCTTAGGCAGCAATTGCTGAGATAAAATCGAAATTAAGCGTATGCTACATGCTTTGGCCACAACACACATACATCATCATTCGTTATTTTATCATTGCATTATATCATGTTATCTTGTAAGGACAACATTACCGATATGAATTAATTTTATTTTCGGAAATGCGAACAGTCTTTAATTTTCGGATCAACGAACCTTATTTCGATTTCGGACTAACAAACCTTCAGATTAACGAACCTTCGGAATCACGAACCTCATTTCGTTTTCGGACTAACGAACCTTCGGAATTATGAACTTCTTTTCGTTTTTGGACTAACGAACCTTCGGAATTACGAACCTCATTTCGTATTCGGATAAACGAACCTTCGAAATTACGAACCTCATTTCGTTTTCGGACTAACGAGCCTTCGAAATTACGAACCTCATTTCGTTTTCGGATTTACGAACCTTCGGAATAACGAACCTTAGGAATATCCGAACCTTCGGAATAATAAAGCTTCGGAATTACGAGTGTATGGGGGAAATTACACCATTTTGAATCACCCAGTTGAGGCAAAAGGGCATTTCTACAGCCAATTTTATTTTCTTTCAATGACTTGGATTGGAAAGAGTAGGCTTTGGTCTATCCGATATAATTATAAACAGGTGCTGGCAAATAAAACCCTTCCCCCTCTGGGATAAGCCCGTCAGTCATAAGGACCATAAGTCATAATACTAGCTGGTCATAAGGACCGCTAGTCATAACGTGTAAAATCCTATACCCAAAAGCTCGCTAGTCATAATAGGCAAAAGGGGTCGCTAGTCATAAGGTCATAAGGACCATGGGTCATAAGGTCCGATTTTCATAATGCAAGATAAGGGTTGCTATTCATAATGGACCATAAGGGTAATTGATCATGAGGATCGCCAGTCATAATCAACAATGAGGGTCGGAATTCATAATACTAGATGAGGGTCGCTAGTCATAAAAAGGAAGAGGCTACATTGATCATAAGGGTCGCCAGTCATAATAGGGGATGAGGGTCGCCAGTCATAATGGTAGAAGGGGTTCGCCAGTCATAATAATGGATGAGGGTCGCCAGTCATAATAATGGATGAGGGTCGCCAGTCATAATAGGAGAAGGGGTTCGCCAGTCATAATGATAGATGAGGGTCGCCAGTCATAATAGTAGAAGGGGTTCGCTAGTCATAATGGTAGATAAGGGTCGCTATTCATAATAGTAGAAAGGGTTCGCCAGTCATAATGATAGATGAGGGTCGCCAGTCATAATAGTGGATGAGGGTCGCTATTCATAATAGTAGAAGGGGTTCGCCAGTCATAATAATGGATGAGGGTCGCTAGTCATAATAATAGATGAGGTTCGCCAGTCATAATAGTGGATGAGGGTCGCTATTCATAATAGTAGCAGGGGTTCGCCAGTCATAATGATAGATGAGGGTCGCCAGTCATAATAGCAGAAGGGGTTCGCCAGTCATAATGGTAGATGAGGGTCCCTATTCATAATAGTAGAAAGGGTTCGCCAGTCATAATGATAGATGAGGGTCGCCAGTCATAATAGTAGAAGGGGTTCGCCAGTCATAATAATGGATGAGGGTCGCCAGTCATAATAGTAGATGGGGTTCGCCAGTCATAATACTGGATGAGGGTCGCCAATCATAATAGTAGAAGGGGTTCGCCAGTCATAATAATGGGTGAGGGTCGCTATTCATAATAATGGATGAGGGTCGCCAGTCATAATAGTGGAAGAGGGTCGCCAGTCATAATAGTAGAAGGGGTTCGCCAGTCATAATAATGGATGAGGGTCGTCAGTCATAATAATGGATGAGGGTCGCCAGTCATAACAATGGATGAGGGTCGCCAGTCATAATGGTAGAAGGGGTTCGCCAGTCATAATAGTGGATGAAGGTCGCTATTCATAATAGAACAAAGGGTTCGCCAGTCATAATAATGGATGAGGGTCGCCAGTCATAATAGTAGAAGGGGTTCGCCAGTCATAATGGTAGATAAGGGTCGCTATTCATAATAGTAGAAAGGGTTCGCCAGTCATAATGATAGATGAGGGTCGCCAGTCATAATAGCAGAAGGGGTTCGCCAGTCATAATGGTAGATGAGGGTCGCTATTCATAATAGTAGAAAGGGTTCGCCAGTCATAATGATAGATGAGGGTCGCCAGTCATAATAGTGGATGAGGGTCGCTATTCATAATAGTAGAAGGGGTTCGCCAGTCATAATGGATGAGGGTCGCTAGTCATAATAATAGATGAGGTTCGCCAGTCATAATAGTGGATGAGGGTCGCTATTCATAATAGTAGAAAGGGTTCGCCAGTCATAATGATAGATGAGGGTCGCCAGTCATAATAGTGGATGAGGGTCGCTATTCATAATAGTAGAAGGGGTTCGCCAGTCATAATAATGGATGAGGGTCGCTAGTCATAATAATAGATGAGGGTCGCCAGTCATAATAGTAGAAGGGGTTCACCAGTCATAATGGTAGATAAGGGTCGCTATTCATAATAGTAGAAAGGGTTCGCCAGTCATAATGATAGATGAGGGTCGCCAGTCATAATAGCAGAAGGGGTTCGCCAGTCATAATGGTAGATGAGGGTCGCTATTCATAATAGTAGAAAGGGTTCGCCAGTCATAATGATAGATGAGGGTCGCCAGTCATAATAGTGGATGAGGGTCGCTATTCATAATAGTAGAAGGGGTTCGCCAGTCATAATGGTAGATAAGGGTCGCTATTCATAATAGTAGAAAGGGTTCGCCAGTCATAATGATAGATGAGGGTCGCCAGTCATAATAGCAGAAGGGGTTCGCCAGTCATAATGGTAGATGAGGGTCGCTATTCATAATAGTAGAAAGGGTTCGCCAGTCATAATGATAGATGAGGGTCGCCAGTCATAATAGTGGATGAGGGTCGCTATTCATAATAGTAGAAGGGGTTCGCCAGTCATAATGGTAGATAAGGGTCGCTATTCATAATAGTAGAAAGGGTTCGCCAGTCATAATGATAGATGAGGGTCGCCAGTCATAATAGCAGAAGGGGTTCGCCAGTCATAATGATAGATGAGGGTCGCCAGTCATAATAGTGGATGAGGGTCGCTATTCATAATAGTAGAAGGGGTTCGCCAGTCATAATAATGGATGAGGGTCGCTAGTCATAATAATAGATGAGGTTCGCCAGTCATAATAATGGGTGAGGGTCGCTATTCATAATAATGGATGAGGGTCGCCAGTCATAATAGTGGAAGAGGGTCGCCAGTCATAATAGTAGAAGGGGTTCGCCAGTCATAATAATGGATGAGGGTCGTCAGTCATAATAATGGATGAGGGTCGCCAGTCATAACAATGGATGAGGGTCGCCAGTCATAATGGTAGAAGGGGTTCGCCAGTCATAATAGTGGATGAGGGTCGCTATTCATAATAGTAGCAGGGGTTCGCCAGTCATAATGATAGATGAGGATCGCCAGTCATAATAGTAGAAGGGGTTCGCCAGTCATAATGGTAGATGAGGGTCCCTATTCATAATAGTAGAAAGGGTTCGCCAGTCATAATGATAGATGAGGGTCGCCAGTCATAATAGTAGAAGGGGTTCGCCAGTCATAATAATGGATGAGGGTCGCCAGTCATAATAGTAGAAGGGGTTCGCCAGTCATAATAATGGGTGAGGGTCGCTATTCATAATAATGGATGAGGGTCGCCAGTCATAATAGTGGAAGAGGGTCGCTAGTCATAATAGTAGATAGGGTTCGCCAGCCATAATAATGGATGAGGGTCGCTATTCATAATTATGGATGAGGGTCGCCAGTCATAATAGTGGAAGAGGGTCGCCAGTCATAATAGTAGAAGGGGTTCGCCAGTCATAATGATAGATGAGGGTCGCCAGTCATAATAGTGGATGAGGGTCGCTATTCATAATAGTAGAAGGGGTTCGCCAGTCATAACAATGGATGAGGGTCGCTAGTCATAATAATAGATGAGGTTCGCCAGTCATAATAGTGGATGAGGGTCGCTATTCATAATAGTAGCAGGGGTTCGCCAGTCATAATGATAGATGAGGGTCGCCAGTCATAATAGTAGAAGGGGTTCGCCAGTCATAATGGTAGATGAGGGTCCCTATTCATAATAGTAGAAAGGGTTCGCCAGTCATAATGATAGATGAGGGTCGCCAGTCATAATAGTAGAAGGGGTTCGCCAGTCATAATAATGGATGAGGGTCGCCAGTCATAATAGTAGATGGGGTTCGCCAGTCATAATACTGGATGAGGGTCGCCAGTCATAATAGTAGAAGGGGTTCGCCAGTCATAATAATGGGTGAGGGTCGCTATTCATAATAGTTGATGGGGTTCGCCAGTCATAATAGTGGAAGAGGGTCGCCAGTCATAATAGTAGAAGGGGTTCGCCAGTCATAATAATGGATGAGGGTCGTCAGTCATAACAATGGATGAGGGTCGCCAGTCATAATGGTAGAAGGGGTTCGCCAGTCATAATAGTGGATGAAGGTCGCTATTCATAATAGAACAAAGGGTTCGCCAGTCATAATAATGGATGAGGGTCGCCAGTCATAATAGTAGAAGGGGTTCGCCAGTCATAATGGTAGATAAGGGTCGCTATTCATAATAGTAGAAAGGGTTCGCCAGTCATAATGATAGATGAGGGTCGCCAGTCATAATAGCAGAAGGGGTTCGCCAGTCATAATGGTAGATGAGGGTCGCTATTCATAATAGTAGAAAGGGTTCGCCAGTCATAATGATAGATGAGGGTCGCCAGTCATAATAGTGGATGAGGGTCGCTATTCATAATAGTAGAAGGGGTTCGCCAGTCATAATGGATGAGGGTCGCTAGTCATAATAATAGATGAGGTTCGCCAGTCATAATAGTGGATGAGGGTCGCTATTCATAATAGTAGAAAGGGTTCGCCAGTCATAATGATAGATGAGGGTCGCCAGTCATAATAGTGGATGAGGGTCGCTATTCATAATAGTAGAAGGGGTTCGCCAGTCATAATAATGGATGAGGGTCGCTAGTCATAATAATAGATGAGGGTCGCCAGTCATAATAGTAGAAGGGGTTCACCAGTCATAATGATAGATGAGGGTCGCCAGTCATAATAGCAGAAGGGGTTCGCCAGTCATAATGGTAGATGAGGGTCGCTATTCATAATAGTAGAAAGGGTTCGCCAGTCATAATGATAGATGAGGGTCGCCAGTCATAATAGTGGATGAGGGTCGCTATTCATAATAGTAGAAGGGGTTCGCCAGTCATAATGGTAGATAAGGGTCGCTATTCATAATAGTAGAAAGGGTTCGCCAGTCATAATGATAGATGAGGGTCGCCAGTCATAATAGCAGAAGGGGTTCGCCAGTCATAATGGTAGATGAGGGTCGCTATTCATAATAGTAGAAAGGGTTCGCCAGTCATAATGATAGATGAGGGTCGCCAGTCATAATAGTGGATGAGGGTCGCTATTCATAATAGTAGAAGGGGTTCGCCAGTCATAATGGTAGATAAGGGTCGCTATTCATAATAGTAGAAAGGGTTCGCCAGTCATAATGATAGATGAGGGTCGCCAGTCATAATAGCAGAAGGGGTTCGCCAGTCATAATGATAGATGAGGGTCGCCAGTCATAATAGTGGATGAGGGTCGCTATTCATAATAGTAGAAGGGGTTCGCCAGTCATAATAATGGATGAGGGTCGCTAGTCATAATAATAGATGAGGTTCGCCAGTCATAATAATGGGTGAGGGTCGCTATTCATAATAATGGATGAGGGTCGCCAGTCATAATAGTGGAAGAGGGTCGCCAGTCATAATAGTAGAAGGGGTTCGCCAGTCATAATAATGGATGAGGGTCGTCAGTCATAATAATGGATGAGGGTCGCCAGTCATAACAATGGATGAGGGTCGCCAGTCATAATGGTAGAAGGGGTTCGCCAGTCATAATAGTGGATGAGGGTCGCTATTCATAATAGTAGCAGGGGTTCGCCAGTCATAATGATAGATGAGGATCGCCAGTCATAATAGTAGAAGGGGTTCGCCAGTCATAATGGTAGATGAGGGTCCCTATTCATAATAGTAGAAAGGGTTCGCCAGTCATAATGATAGATGAGGGTCGCCAGTCATAATAGTAGAAGGGGTTCGCCAGTCATAATAATGGATGAGGGTCGCCAGTCATAATAGTAGAAGGGGTTCGCCAGTCATAATAATGGGTGAGGGTCGCTATTCATAATAATGGATGAGGGTCGCCAGTCATAATAGTGGAAGAGGGTCGCTAGTCATAATAGTAGATAGGGTTCGCCAGCCATAATAATGGATGAGGGTCGCTATTCATAATTATGGATGAGGGTCGCCAGTCATAATAGTGGAAGAGGGTCGCCAGTCATAATAGTAGAAGGGGTTCGCCAGTCATAATGATAGATGAGGGTCGCCAGTCATAATAGTGGATGAGGGTCGCTATTCATAATAGTAGAAGGGGTTCGCCAGTCATAACAATGGATGAGGGTCGCTAGTCATAATAATAGATGAGGTTCGCCAGTCATAATAGTGGATGAGGGTCGCTATTCATAATAGTAGCAGGGGTTCGCCAGTCATAATGATAGATGAGGGTCGCCAGTCATAATAGTAGAAGGGGTTCGCCAGTCATAATGGTAGATGAGGGTCCCTATTCATAATAGTAGAAAGGGTTCGCCAGTCATAATGATAGATGAGGGTCGCCAGTCATAATAGTAGAAGGGGTTCGCCAGTCATAATAATGGATGAGGGTCGCCAGTCATAATAGTAGATGGGGTTCGCCAGTCATAATACTGGATGAGGGTCGCCAGTCATAATAGTAGAAGGGGTTCGCCAGTCATAATAATGGGTGAGGGTCGCTATTCATAATAGTTGATGGGGTTCGCCAGTCATAATAGTGGAAGAGGGTCGCCAGTCATAATAGTAGAAGGGGTTCGCCAGTCATAATAATGGATGAGGGTCGTCAGTCATAATAATGGATGAGGGTCGCCAGTCATAACAATGGATGAGGGTCGCCAGTCATAATGGTAGAAGGGGTTCGCCAGTCATAATAGTGGATGAAGGTCGCTATTCATAATAGAACAAAGGGTTCGCCAGTCATAATAATGGATGAGGGCCGCCAGTCATAATAGTAGAAGGGGTTCGCCAGTCATAATGGTAGATAAGGGTCGCTATTCATAATAGTAGAAAGGGTTCGCCAGTCATAATAATAGATGAGGGTCGCAAGTCATAATAATGGATGAGGGTCGCCAGATATAATAGGATTTATTTATTGGAAACATTTCTTAATAACTTTGGCGCAATCTTAAAATATATCACTGCAAGGAAAAGACTCCCTGCAGATTATTCAAATCCAAACGTTAACATATATATATCTCAATTAATTATGATATCAAATTATTTGGGATAAGATGAGATAGGCCTATCCAGCCATAATGATTATGCATTCTCCTTTGGCGACTTGCTGTTTTGAAATTGACTGCGGTATGGTTTCGAATTGGGAGGGGGGGACTCGGGTTAGGTAAGTTCGAAATGTTTGTGTGTGTTTGTGGGGGGGGTTAACATTGTACTGGTTTATTGAAAAGGACGGCAAGGGGAGGGATTGAGCCTCTCATGGTCCCGGTTTCCTGGGTCAGTCAGAATATCAAGGAAAAGTAATATTACATTTCAAGATATTGAAGGTCAAGTCGCAAGAAAAATGTTGACTTAACGTTAAAAATTTCTAATAGATTTATTTATTTAATCATTTATTAAAACATCTTTATACAGGATAAAATGTTCAAATAAAACACTGTTTTTCAACACGGTCCTGTTACACCAAGAATATGAAATAACAATAAAAATGCATACAAACTTAATTAAGTTAAAATACTGAATATGCTTAATTTAAAATAAAAGTTGCAAAAAATAGAGAGAGCAGGAAGAGAAATAGTGTGGTTTAGTATATGGAAGAAGTAGAGAGAGAGAGAGAAAGAGAGAGAGAGAGGGGAAAGAAAGGAGTACAACAGCATAATACAGAATTAACTAGACAGTTAAGTATACAATAAAATATGGATAAAAGGTCAGTCTACTGTTAATTTAAAAATACTTGTTTTTGTACGACCTCTTGAAATGTAGGAGGTTAGAAATATTCTGGAGTTCATTTGACAAGGAGTTCCATGTCTTTATTGCACTAAATTTAAAGGATTGCTTGAAACTTTCAATATTTGGCTTATAGGTAATACAGCATTCAGTGAATCAGCATTACGTGTATCCATGTCTATCAGTAAATAGTTCAATATCATTACAGAGTCTAATAGGGGCAAGTCCATATATACATTGGTAGAAGCTAAAATACATAAAAAAATCCCTCCTTGTATCAAAAGATTGTCACAATTTCAGTTAAATCTGTACAACTAATAGAAAATCATATTCTTTCATTACAATACGTGCCGCTCGCCTTTGCAGTCTATTAAGTTCCCTGTTTTTCAATGAACAATTACCCCAAACGGAACGAGCATGATCTATACATGACTGATTATTTTTTCAATAAAGTATTATGTAAGTCTGGTTTAAGAGTTTTACTCAATGCAGCAGCATCATCGTAATCTCCATCATCATCACCATATTTTACCTGCATTCGCAGTCTTCTGTGTTTAATATGCAATAGCATCCTTTGTCTATCGAATTTGTCATCAGGAACATGCAGATAATGTCTTAATTTACCTTCTCTTATTGCCAATTAGGCCAAGTGATTATTGAATCTGGGAATGACTTGATTTTTGTGCAGTACCCCATATATTGGATTTTGTGTCAGCATGGTCAGTTCTGCTCTACTTTAATGTGCTCATGTGCTTTCACTTTCTGGAGTCATAACTGTGGAATGTGACCTTGTGGTCTGCAAAGCTGTGCTTGAGCTCCCTTCCCCTGAGTTGATTTATTTGATCTTTCCAGCACCATGTCACCCAAACAAGCAAAATCGGACACTGCTGAAATTGCCCGCCGTGTTGTTGGAGAATTAGGATCAAATTCTGATTTTAAGCAGCTGTTGAAGGAGGCTGTAACTGAGGCTATCTCTAGCCTTGCAGCAAGGCTTGAGGAGCAGGAGTCCAAAATCCTGGAGCTAGAGATGAAGGCGAATGCTCAAGCTGCTGAAATACAGAAGCTGAGGGAGAGGGAGGAAGCCGCCCAGCAGTCGATTCTGGCGCTTCAAGTCAAGGCTGACGATATGGAGCAGTACTCCCGAAGGAAGAACATCCGTATCTACGGCATTGAGGAGAAGGAGGGAGAGTCAACTGACGAGGTGGTGGGAAATGTTGCGAAGAGGATGGGGGTAGAAATATCCCTATCTGACATCGACAGGTCCCACCGCCTTGGACCTGTCAAGGCTGCTGGGGCTGCCGAAAGATCTGGTTCGCGCCCCATCCTTGTAAAGTTTGCGTCTCAGAATGCAAAGTTCAAGTTCGTCCGTGGGAGGCCTTCTTTGAAAGGATCGTCGATTTATATCAACGAAGACCTGACACAGCGAAGACAAAAACTATATCATGCGGCCCGACACGCAGGGAAGGTGGAGAAGGTGTGGGCCGTGGACGGACGCATCTACGCGGGGCTAAAGGACTCAGCTGGTGGCCTCAAGAAAAAGCTGATAACTAACATTAGAGACATTGACAATCTAAAGTAGCGCAGCTCCTTTCCATTTAAGTGGAGTAGGGTTACCTTATTTTAGGCCCTTTGGCGATAACTCTTAATTCTTTTACCATTTGTTTTCATTTATTTTTCACACCTCAGAATAGATTTAGTTTTTTATTTTTTTCTATGCCATATTTTGCATGTTATGCTGTATCTTTTCTTTCCTTTCCTTTCTTTTTTCCCATCTTTGTGAGCACATCAACTGTTGTAAATGTTTTACCTTGTATGAGGAAGAGAATTATTTTGAATTGTGTATCACGTTTTGTTGACTGCATGGTCGCACATTACTTTGAACATTATTCCTTTCAATATAATGGTTGAAAATGAAAGAAACATAAGTGAATTTTTTGAGTTAAACACAAACACTTTCTTGCATTTTGATGATGAGCATAATGAGGTATCTCCAAACTGCAAGTATTTTGCTGAAAATGATTTTTTTACCAGCATCAAGGGTGAACCTGAAAATCAGGCACTTACTCTTATCCACATGAATGTGCGTAGCATGTGCAGGAATTTTGATCTCTTTAGTGTCTTTGCCAATCAACTTAATACCTCCCCTGTTATAGGTATCACTGAGACCTGGTTTTCTCCAGACACACTGACAAGTCTGTATAATATTCCTGGTTTTAGTTTAGTTACTAATAACAGGGATAAGAAAAGAGGTGGTGGTTTGGCTGTCTATGTCCCATCCAGATTTGATTTTAACATTTGTCCAGATATCACTATTATGAATGAGAGTTTAGAAACTTTATTTGTTGAGCTATTACTTCCAGGCAGGAAAAATGTTATTATAGGAGTTATTTATAGGCCTCCTCATGGTAATCTGAAGTCATTTTCCGAACAGATGCAGTCAATAATTACTAACAATGTAATGAACAATAAATGTGTGTTTTTAATGGGAGATTTTAATATTAATTTGCTTAACTGCAATTCAGATGATAAGGCTAATGAAATTGTGAATATGTTTATGTCATCTTCTTTTGTTCCACTGATTACTAAACCAACAAGAATAACAAACACGTCTGCTACCCTTATCGATAACATTTTCTGCAATGTTCATCCTTTACCAGAATCTGGTATAGTCATTTCTGATCTTTCAGATCATTTTCCTGTATATTGTAGAATGGCTTTGCTTATGCGTCCATTTATTGATACTACAAATAAACGGTCTCGGGTAAATAGCCCTGAAAACATTGCCAAGTTTAAGAATGCTTTAATGGCAACTACATGGGATGATGTCCTCTCAGATCATTATGTAGACAGTTCATTTAATACTTTTTTTGATAAATTCATGCTATTGTATAATGATAATGTCCCATTTCGATCTGTGGACCGTCCTAGTCATAAGAAATTGCCTAAAATGCCATGGATTACGAATTCTTTACTGAGATCAATTAATAAGAAAAATAGACTTTTTCACAAATATAAAGTTAGTAAATGTGAAAATTCACGAAGAAAATATTCCAGTTATAGAAATATCCTCACTTCACTATTGCGCACTGCTAAACGAGAATATTATGCTAATCGATTAAAGGTTGCGTGTAATGACATTAAGGCGACATGGAAGGTCATTAATAGCTTATTCAAAGGAAAGCAAAAAGTGTCCAATATAAATGAGTTGGAGGTTGATGGCAACTTGATCAATGATCAAAAGATTATTGTGGAGAAATTTAATACTTATTTTTGTAATATTGGCCCTAATCTGTCAAGGGAAATACCAGACTTTCAACAACACTTTCGTCATTATCTTAAGTCACCAAACAAGCAAAGTATTTTCCTTCTGCCCATAAAAGAGAAGGAACTTCTTGATTTAATAGGTGCCTTAAAGAAAGGGAAAAGCCCGGGGTGTGATAGTATTGGAAATGGTTTAATTAAGGATGTTGTTGATGGCATATTGAAACCTCTTGCTCACATCTTTAACCTGTCTTTGTTAAATGGGGCTGTGCCTTCGAGGATGAAAATTGCTAAAGTAGTGCCTGTATTTAAAAAAGGGAATGCAAAATTATTCACAAATTATCGTCCAATTTCTCTATTAACAACCTTTTCTAAGCTTTTGGAAAAGCTAGTATACATACGAACTGTAAAGTTTTTGAATGAGAGTAAGGTGTTCTCTCAATTCCAATTCGGTTTCAGAGAAAAACATACCACAAGCCACGCTGTTTTGCATTTTGTTAATAAAATTGCAAATGCCCTTGATAACCACACCCACACGATTGGAATTTTTCTGGACTACTCTAAGGCATTTGATACTGTAGATCATAATATTCTGTTGAGTAAACTGGAATATTACGGAATGAGAGGCACAGCCCTTAACTGGTTCAGAAGTTATTTGGCAGGGAGGAAACAGTTTGTTTCTTTAAATGGTGTGGATTCGGAATTGCATAGTGTAACATGTGTCCCTCAGGGATCACTTTTAGGACCCCTCTTGTTTATATTGTATATTAATGACTTCCAGTATTCATCTAAACTGCTATCTTTTTTACTTTTTGCAGATGATTCCAATATATTTTTTTCCCATAAAGATCCTCAATATCTCCTGAATACCGTCAATATTGAGTTGCAAAAAGTAACAACCTGGATTCATGCAAACAAATTGTCCCTCAATCTCAAGAAGACTAATTACATGTTATTTAGCAACACAATCAAAACTCTGCCTGGTGATATCTCTTTTGATGGTGTATTAATTGACAGAGTGGTTACAACTAAATTTCTTGGTCTTCATATTGATGAGAATCTAAACTGGAAAACCCATATCAACATATTATGTAAGCTGTTGTCAAAGAATGTAGGTGTTCTAAACAGGCTTAAATTGTATCTCCCAACACATATTCTGAAAATTATATATTCAACTTTGATTCTTCCTTACATAAATTATGGGATCCTTGCATGGGGTAACTCTCTTAAGACACAGCTGAATAAATTATTTCTGGTCCAAAAGAGAGCTATACGAGCGGTTAGTAATGCTGACTTTCTAGCTCACACTTCTCCTTTGTTTTATGAACATCATGTTTTGAAGTTGGAAGATGTTTATCTTCTGCAGTTGGGGTCGCTCATGTATAATTTTCATAGAGGTGATTTGCCATTGACGTTAACACATTTATTTCATAGGAACAACCAATTTCATAATTACCCGACAAGAAATGCTACTGCACTGCGTATTCCTCATGCAAGGACAATGTTTGCTCAGAAAACACTGATCTGTACAGGGCCAAAGTTATGGAATTCTTTGAACTCCAACATTACCGGGTCTGTTAGTATTTCTGTTTTTAAAAGGAAATTGAAACTTTTATTTTTGAATAAGTACATTTATGATGTATAATTGTTCTTTTAAATACATGCAGAACTATGTGATTAGCAATATCAATTCTGTAAAATGTCTTGACCAACTGGTACATCAGTGCTCCTATCATTAAGTACTAGTAGTCATTTCAATTGTATTTTTGTTACAAATCTCTTATCTCTTGCCATTTTCTATCTTGTAACTTCGTGCTCCCCCCTGTTTTTCTATCTTTTTGTCTATCTATCTATTTTTTTATATACCTACTTTTTTCAACGTATCCATTATTTTTCTGTAAATAGTTTTTAACCACATATGTATCCCTGTATTTTTTTTTCTTTTAGTATTATCAACCAGTTTAGCTAGAATCAAGTTTTGCTTTAAACAAACAATGTATTGTTTCAATACTGAGGGACCGTATAACAAGCCTGGCTTCCAAAGGTCTCCTCGTCTTCCTCGTCTTGATATTACTTTCCTTTAATTATCGATGTTTGTTGCTTTTTAACGTTTTAGACATATGTGTTAGCATATTATTGTACAAGTATCTTGTTATATGTTACTTTTTCGAGGAGGATCAATAAAGTTCATTCATTCATTCATTCATAAATGTCGTAAAGCATTTAACTTATTGATCTACATAGATGTTTGACATGAACATTTCATATGAGATTATTATTAACTTCAACACCTAAATATCTTACAGAATTAACTTGTTTGAGTTGCCATTAAGCTTTATATAAAATTTTCCTTTGTTTTTTTAATAACGAGTTGAAATAAGCATAATACTTATTCCAGTAACATTGATCTTTAAACAATTGTTTATATACCACTTATCAATTTCATGTAAACATACCTGTAAATCGCATTGAATTGTTATGTAGTATTTTATGTAGTATGTATTTAAGTTCCTGTTATCCTTTCAGTCATTCACATTCACTTGTTTACAAACTCCCCCAATGTCATCTAAGAATCCAAAAACCCCAATGCCATTTAAATCCTAAACCTTGACCATTAATGACCAACCTCCAGTGATGTCAGCTAACTTCAAGGAAGAAGTAGTACTCACACTTCCAGCCCGAGTCACTTGCACAGAGCATCACCACACCCCTTATACCAGAGAAAGTTTGATAGACAGTTACCTATAGACCAATCAGAACAAGTTAACATCCCCCACCTTGAATTGTTACACCCCAAAACTAATGATATAAATAAGACTGCTTGATTATTGAAGAATAGAATACAGAAGAATACTAGACCCACGCTCATCCAGATAGAGAATCGGAAATGTACACAATTACATAATCAGCAAAAATATTACAAACATGCAGCAGCACTGGCGTAAATCCCGGGGGATGGGGATATACCCCCCCCCCCCCCTTCAAGGAGGGGGAGATGGCCCGAACAAACACCCCCCACACACACACACACATACACACACTCTACAAAAGAAATGAAAAAAGTATCACAAGAGATAATTGTTCTATTGGTGAAAATTCTTCCTAAAATACCGCTAAACAAATAAAACAATATTATTTAATCATAAAATGCAAATAAAGAGCCAGTTCACCATTTCCAAACGAAATACTTATGTCATTGAAGAGAAACCCCGGTTTCTTCAAATTCACCAATGTTGGGTCTTTGGGAAGGGATTAAGATGGAATGTCAAAAAAATTGAAACATATAATAAATCCATTAAACCATCATCATGATGGGATAAAAAAAGATAATATTGGAGGGGGTTGCCGTATGGACACACAGTGGCGTAACTAAGGGGGGCATGGGGGGCAGGCCCCCCCCCCCTCCAATCAGCTGAACAAAAAAACAAACGGGGAAAATGAGAAAAGAGGGAGAATGGAAGAGAAACGTAGCGGTGAAGAGGAAAATATTATTCATTATAATGTTATATTATATGATAATTGTTACATTACATAAGAAACATTGTAATCATACCTTTATGAAACATAATTTGCCCAGGGCCTACGTCTTCATTGTTCCTGGTGCTCGCATTGTCTGTTTCACGAGATATATAATCCTGTTGTACTAAAACATCCCGTTTTCAAGTCAATATAAACCAAATATGTTTCCTAGCACTTGAGTTATCACTGTTTTATTTAGTGACATAGCTTCTTTTTCATGACTCAAAAAGTGATTGCCCCATGTTAAGGTCTTCGTATCTATGAAACATTTCCTTCCATTATTACGTTCGCTTTAGTGGATTGGTGAGATATGACAGCTCTTCATGAATTTCTAAAATCTGTCTTTAAAATATCCCTTCTCCTAATCTGAATAACAAAAAAATTCAGCTCTCGTTCGCATGATTTGGTTAATGAAATACGTATATGGTCCTAGTTAATTCCTACAAAGAAACCTTAGAATGCCCCACTATAGGTCTATATTATTTAAATTTTCAGCTCGCGCTTCGCGCTCGCAATATTTGTCAGATGCGTTTGATAATCAAAATTGCAATGACTGCAAAAAGTGTTTCATGTGTTCAGATGTAATTCTAATAAATCAGCAAGCGCTTAGCACTTGCATAAGATGACTATGGTGAGATATGCATACTCTAAGTGGATTCCTAAAATATATTTCTTAAAATCTCGCTGTTTGTGGTCTAATTGTGGTCAGTATAACCATGATAACTGGCAATCACTCAGTGATTCAAATATTTTGCTGGCGCCCCCCCCCCCATGCCGTGACCCACGGTACGCCACTGTGAAAGTTATCAAACCATTGTCCTCATCCACTATTATGACTGGCGACCCTCATCCATTATTATGACTGGCGAACCCTTTCTACTATTATGACTGGCGACCCTCATCCATTATTATGACTGGCGAACCCCTTCTACTATTATGACTGGCGACCCTCATCCATTACTATGAATAGCGACCCTCATCCATTATTATGACTGGCGAACCCCTTCTACTATTATGACTGGCGACCCTCATCCATTATTATGACTGGCGAACCCCTTCTACTATTATGACTGGCGACCCTCATCCACTATTATGACTGGCGATCCCCATCCATTATTATGAATAGCGACACTCATCCATTATTATGACTGGCGAACCTCATCCATTATTATGAATAGCGACCCTCATCCATTATTATGACCGGCGAACCCTTTCTACTATTATGACTGGCGACCCTCATCCATTACTATGAATAGCGACCCTCATCCATTATTATGACTGGCGAACCCCTTCTACTATTATGACTGGCGATCCCCATCTATTATTATGACTGGCGAACCCCTTCTACTATTATGACTGGCGACCCTCATCCACTATTATGACTGGCGATCCCCTTCTACTATTATGACTGGCGACCCTCATCCATTATTATGACTGGCGATCCCCATCCATTATTATGAATAGCGACCCTCATCCATTATTATGACTGGCGAACCCCTTCTACTATTATGACTGGCGACCCTCATCCATTACTATGAATAGCGACCCTCATCCATTATTATGACTGGCGAACCCCTTCTACTATTATGACTGGCGACCCTCATCCATTATTATGACTGGCGAACCCCTTCTACTATTATGACTGGCGACCCTCATCCATTATTATGACTGGCGAACCCCTTCTACTATTATGACTGGCGACCCTCATCCATTATTATGACTGGCGAACCCCTTCTACTATTATGACTGGCGATCCCCATCCATTATTATGAATAGCGACACTCATCCATTATTATGACTGGCGAACCTCATCCATTATTATGAATAGCGACCCTCATCCATTATTATGACTGGCGAACCCTTTCTACTATTATGACTGGCGACCCTCATCCATTATTATGACTGGCGAACCCCTTCTACTATTATGACTGGCGACCCTCATCCATTATTATGACTGGCGAACCCCTTCTACTATTATGACTGGCGCCCCTCATCCATTATTATGACTGGCGAACCCCTTCTACTATTATGACTGGCGACCCTCATCCATTATTATGACTGGCGAACCCCTTCTACTATTATGACTGGCGACCCTCATCCATTATTATGACTGGCGAACCCCTTCTATTATTATGACTGGCGACCCTCATCCACTATTATGACTGGCGATCCCCATCCATTATTATGAATAGCGACCCTCATCCATTATTATGACTGGCGAACCCCTTCTACTATTATGACTGGCGACCCTCATCCATTATTATGACTGGCGAACCCCTTCTACTATTATGACTGGTGACCCTCATCCACTATTATGACTGGCGATCCCCATCCATTATTATGAATAGCGACCCTCATCCATTATTATGACTGGCGACCCTCATCCACTATTATGAATAGCGACCCTCATCCATTATTATGACTGGCGACCCTCATCCATTATTATGACTGGCGAACCCCTTCTACTATTATGACTGGCGATCCCCATCCATTATTATGAATAGCGACCCTCATCCATTATTATTACTGGCGACCCTCATCCATTATTATGAATAGCGACCCTCATCCATTATTATGAATAGCGACCCTCATCCATTATTATGAATAGCGACCCTCATCCATTATTATGACTGGCGAACCCTTTCTACTATTATGACTGGCGACCCTCATCCACTATTATGACTGGCGACCCTCATCCATTATTATGACTGGCGAACCCCTTCTACTATTATGACTGGCGACCCTCATCCATTATTATGACTGGCGAACCCCTTCTACTATTATGACTGGCGACCCCCATCCATTATTATGACTGGCGAACCCCTTCTACTATTATGACTGGCGACCCTCATCCATTATTATGACTGGCGAACCCCTTCTACTATTATGACTGGCGACCCTCATCCATTATTATGACTGGCGAACCCCTTCTACTATTATGACTGGCGACCCTCATCCATTATTATGACTGGCGAACCCCTTCTACTATTATGACTGGCGACCCTCATCCATTATTATGACTGGCGAACCCCTTCTACTATTATGACTGGCGACCCTCATCCATTATTATGACTGGCGAACCCCTTCTACTATTATGACTGGCGACCCTCATCCACTATTATGACTGGCGATCCCCATCCATTATTATGAATAGCGACCCTCATCCATTATTATGACTGGCGACCCTCATCCATTATTATGACTGGCGACCCTCATCCATTATTATGACTGGCGAACCCCTTCTACTATTATGACTGGTGACCCTCATCCACTATTATGACTGGCGATCCCCATCCATTATTATGAATAGCGACCCTCATCCATTATTATGACTGGCGACCCTCATCCATTATTATGAATAGCGACCCTCATCCATTATTATGACTGGCGACCCTCATCCATTATTATGACTGGCGAACCCCTTCTACTATTATGACTGGTGACCCTCATCCATTATTATGACTGGCGAACCCCTTCTACTATTATGACTGGCGACCCTCATCCATTATTATGACTGGCGAACCCCTTCTACTATTATGACTGGCGACCCTCATCCACTATTATGACTGGCGATCCCCATCCATTATTATGAATAGCGACCCTCATCCATTATTATGACTGGCGAACCCCGTCTACTATTATGACTTGCGACCCTCATCCATTATTATGACTGGCGAACCCCTTCTACTATTATGACTGGCGACCCTCATCCATTATTATGACTGGCGAACCCCTTCTACTATTATGACTGGCGACCCTCATCCACTATTATGACTGGCGATCCCCATCCATTATTATGAATAGCGACCCTCATCCATTATTATGACTGGCGACCCTCATCCATTATTATGAATAGCGACCCTCATCCATTATTATGACTGGCGAACCCCTTCTACTATTATGACTGGCGACCCTCATCCACTATTATGACTGGCGATCCCCATCCATTATTATGAATAGCGACCCTCATCCGTTATTATGACTGGCGACCCTTATCCATTATTATGAATAGCGACCCTCATCTATTATTATGACTGGCGAACCCCTTCTACTATTATGACTGGCGACCCTCATCCATTATTATGACTGGCGAACCCCTTCTACTATTATGACTGGTGACCCTCATCCACTATTATGACTGGCGATCCCCATCCATTATTATGAATAGCGACCCTCATCCATTATTATGACTGGCGACCCTCATCCATTATTATGAATAGCGACCCTCATCAATTATTATGACTGGCGACCCTCATCCATTATTATGACTGGCGAACCCCTTCTACTATTATGACTGGCGACCCTCATCCATTATTATGACTGGCGAACCCCTTCTACTATTATGACTGGCGACCCTCATCCATTATTATGACTGGCGAACCCCTTCTACTATTATGACTGGCGACCCTCATCCACTATTATGACTGGCGATCCCCATCCATTATTATGAATAGCGACCCTCATCCATTATTATGACTGGCGAACCCCGTCTACTATTATGACTTGCGACCCTCATCCATTATTATGACTGGCGAACCCCTTCTACTATTATGACTGGCGACCCTCATCCATTACTATGAATAGCGACCCTCATCCATTATTATGACTGGCGAACCCCTTCTACTATTATGACTGGCGACCCTCATCCATTATTATGACTGGCGAACCCCTTCTACTATTATGGCTGGCGACCCTCATCCACTATTATGACTGGCGAACCCCTTCTACTATTATGACTGGCGACCCTCATCCACTATTATGACTGGCGACCCTCATCCATTATTATGACTGGCGACCCTCATCCACTATTATGACTGGCGACCCTCATCCATTATTATGACTGGCGACCCTCATCCATTATTATGACTGGCGAACCCCTTCTACTATTATGACTGGCGACCCTCATCCATTATTATGACTGGCGAACCCCTTCTACTATTATGACTGGCGACCCTCATCCATTATTATGACTGGCGAACCCCTTCTACTATTATGACTGGCGACCCTCATCCACTATTATGAATGGCGACCCTTATGATCAACGAACCTTTTTCCTCCTTATGACTGGCGACCCTCTTCCTTTATTATGACTAGCGACCCTCATGTTTGATTATGAATGGCGACCCCATCGTTGATTATGACTAGCGACCTCTATGAACAAAGCCCCTTATGAATAGCGACCCTTATGACTATTATGACTAGCGGTCCTTATAACTAGCGGGTATTATGACCAGTGGTCCTTATGACTGGAGGGTGGACCCCTCCGGGATGCAGTTGAAATCACCCCATCCATTTTGCATTATTGCATATTTATCATTGAAAAAGTCACCATTTTCAAGCCCCATTTAGGCAAAACGGCGTTTCCTATATATAGTTCTTCCGCTTTTACTGCCTTGAAACCACTTAGGGAGGAAAGAATATGTTTCGCTTTATCAGCCACATATAAAAAAGTGCTGGCAAATAAAAGCCTACCCCCTTCGAGAGGCTGGCAAAATTACCCCCATTCCTTTTGCATTATTGCCAATTTATTGAAGAATTCACCATTTTCAAGCCCCTAATGAGGCAAAAAGTCATTTCTAAAATTAATTCTGCCTTTTTTTACTATCTTGAAACCACCTGGACAGGAAAGAATAGACTTTGCTCTGTCAGCTACACATAAAGATGTGCTGGCAAATAAAACGTACTCCCTTCAGGGGACTGTCGAAATTGAATTGAATTTATTTTTCATACTTCACAAGATAACAAAATGATAACATAATACAAGAAATACATTTGATTACATACACAATACAAAGATAATGGCAGTAAATAAAGTGAAATATGAAGGAAACTGCATAAAAACAGGGCTTGTAATGTCTGCAGGTTCCTTAAAGCAATTATGAAATTCGTAAGGAGATCGGATACTAAAAAAAAAAAAAAAGGAAAAGCCAAAAATTAGCGCCAAATTCATGGGGTAAAGAATTATAGGAAAAGTGGACAATGTGTAATAAAGGAGGGGGATGAGAGAAGAATGAAAAAAAAAACCCTACCACATTATATCTTTAACAAGGTACAAATCAAATACATCATATATATTTAGCCCTTTGCTTCTTAACGGTGTCCATAACTTGACAAAAGAAATGATTTCAGTTTACATTTAAACATACTTGGGAATAAACAGCTATTTATTAGTTTGGAAGATTATTCCAAATCCTTGGTCCTTCGAATACAAATGTTCTTTGAGAAAATAACGTACAAGTACGTGGAAGGTGAAATGAGTCCCTTTGGCGGGTAGGGTAAGGATTGATGAGGTTGTTCCTTTGAAGCAAGGAAGAAACAAATTCCGGTAGATCATCTTTTTAGAGTTGAAACATGAAGGTACCTGAATGAAATTCGTAAAGGTCATGAATTTTCAGGATTTAATTTAATTTATTTTTTTTTATAAATAATGGATTTGTGTGTGCATAAAAATCAGATTGGTTAATTACCCTAATTGCCCGCTTTTACAGTCTTGTTTGTATTACCCCAAGCCAATATACCATTATTTAATTGTAATGAAATGAGAGTCATATATAATTTTAATAGTATATAATCAGGAAAAAAAATTATCTTGTTTAAAATACAAATACTTCTAGAAGTCAATTTACTCAGGTAATTAATGTGACACTTCCAAGACAAAACATGATCAATATAGAGCCCACGAAATTTTGTGGATTCAGGCTGTAATAAATTTACATTATCTATGACTACGTAAACTTTTGAGAGAATTACTGAAAATCATAAAATTAGTTTTCTTAACATTAAGTGACAACTTGTTTGCTCTAATCCAAGACTGTACTGATGGAAGTTCTGTATTCAAAGTATTAAATAGCGTACGTGGGTCACGGTGAGCCAGAAAAAGAATGGAATCATTAGCAAACAAAATAAATGACAAAATATTGGAAGAATTCTTAAAATCATTAATGTAAAGAATAAAAAGTAAGGGACCAAGGAGTGACCCTTGGGGTACTCCGCAAGATATTGATTTCAAACTAGAATTTATACCTGTATAAGAAACAAATTTGTTACTAGAACTTGGGTAGCTCCTGAACCAATCCAAGGCCTTCCCACGAATACCATAATTCATCATGATTGATCGTGTCGAAGGCCTTGGAAAGGTCCGGGAATATACCAACAGTATGTAATGACTTATCGACGGCACATGCCACCTTGTCAATAAAAGAAAGTAAGGCATGAACGGTTGAATTTTATTTTCCTGAAACCAAACTGAGAGTCACTTAATATTTGACAGTCGGTTAAAAATTTGATTAAGCGTGAGTATACTATCTTTTCTAATAACTTTGAAAGGGAAGTGAGAAGTGAAATTGGACGATAGTTGCAAACTTCTCGTTTATCATCTTTTTTAGAAACGGGTATAACTTTTGCTACTTTCATATTGCAAGGAACAACTCCATTTACTAATGATAGATTAGAAATACATGTCAAAGATGAACGTTTTTCATTAATTACTCTTTTCAAAAGAAAATTTGTTATTCCATCACTACCAAGACTCTTATTGCATTTTAAATTATTTACAATATCTTTAACTTCGTATTCGACTATAGGGGTAAGGAAAATAGATTGCGGATTAGGATTCTTTAAAAATTATGTAAATTCTCTATCAGAGTCAGGGATATTCCTTGAGAGGTTAGTACCAATGTGAACAAAGTAATCGTTGTACAACTCGGTTATTTCAGTAGGATCTTCGATAATTCTCCCGTTGTGTGAGATTTTTTTTGGCTGTTCGGACTTTTTGTTTGATAGTAGGCCCTTGTTTATCACCCTCCATTTACTCGAAAAATTGTTCTTGTACTTGTCAAATTGATCAGAAAAATACATTTTTTTTGGCAAGACGTTGGGAAGTTGTCAGTACCTTACGATATCGAATATATTTCCTTTTAAGTTTATCGTTACCAGGCTGTTTCTTGTACATGTATTTGCAAATTAAATTGTTTTTACGGTTGATAGACTTAAGGAGAGATTGAGAGATCCAGGGGAGTCTAGGTGTCTTTTTATATGTGGAGCGGGAAAACTGCTTAAGGGGGATTGTAGCATTATAAGTAGACAGAAAAAGATCCAAGAATTTGTCAAAACAAATATCCGGGTCTTGAATGTTATAGATGACATTCCAGTCAATCTCATTTAATCTCTCCCTCAATCTTTCTAAATTTTCTTCTGATATGACCCGAACACTAATTGATGCAGATTTATTTTTATCTCTGCCGAAAAACACCTCAACAAAAATTGGGAAATGGTCTGACAAATCAGACACCAAAATGCCAGATGACGTACTAGATAAACTATTTACAAAAATATTATCTATCAAAGTTGACGACGAGTCTGTAATTCTAGTTGGGTTGGTAATTGAGGGTATAAAAAAGCTAGATAACATGACATTAAGAAATTCCTGGCAAGAAGAAGCAGTGTTACAATTAAATGCAATAAATCTAGATTGAAGTCTCCCATAAGAAAGACATTCTTGTTGTAAAGAACAGATGTTTTGGAGACAATCCAAGAAATCTTGAGTGTTACCTTTTGGAGGCCTGTATATTTCACCAACAACCATTTGCTTCTTGTCAGGCATTTAAATTTGAATGAAAATACATTCATTAAAATCAGACATTTTATTTAGCTCTTTTAGTTCTCTGACATTTTAATTATTAGACACGTAAAACCCGACCCCTCCCCCTCTTTTATGTTCTCTGTTATTAGAATAAAAGGTAAATCCCATCAATAGAAACAAGAGAGTATTGAAAATCATTCAACCAGGTCTCAGATAAACCAACAACACAGTAACCATAAGTGAGTTGATGAATAAGAGAATGACAGTGATTCACATTCTTATTGAGACTTCTCATATTATGGCGCGTAAGAAAGAGTTCGTCCGTTGATTTCAATGAGTTACTGATGACGTTGTCAACTGAAAAGTATCTGGACGATAATTTGTGCAAGGGTACATCGTTGGAATCTAAGTCAAATAAAAGATCAGGTGTTTGGAGGTTTAAATACCGTGGGAGATCACCACGGTCATTTACATCAATAAACTCATTACCCATATACAATTAAATAAATGTAGAAAGGAATGTGTGGAGGTGATTGAAATTGACTATCGAAAGACAAGCTCTTTAATACTGTTGTGCAACCATCAAGAAGAAAAGACTGTGTAAGGCAGTAATAATACAACGAAATGCGATAAAAGTGATTAACATAACTGCTGTAGAATTGAATTGATTTCAAACCAAGAAGCAATAACAATGGCAATTTCATTAAGACATAAAATACATGTAGAGAGAAAATACAATGTATGACGCACTGACTGAACAATGATACCAAGTACATGTAAAGCCGTGAAAAAACGGCAATTTATGTTGGATGAAATATCCAAAGTAATAAAAATATATTTAGATAAAGTCAATATAAACAATTAATGCACAGAAAATGTTATCCTGAGCATTGTATTGCAAATAAATCAGCAGATTTGCAGCCAAATTATTGTAGAAGTACGGTCAAAAAGAAAATTGAAAACAGAAATTGAACACAGAAATCTAAGAAACAAAGTCATAGCTAGTTAAGAATTTTTTTCCCCCAGAGTTTCAAACCGCCTCAATCATAAGGCGTATAAGGTGTCATGGTCACAAGATCTAGGAGAAGAGATAATTGGGCAAATAAACTTGGGAGAGGAAAAGAATGGGATAAAACAAGTGATTTTGGAAAAATTAAACTTCAACAAAAATGTCGTGTAAAAATGAGAATCACACCATACGAAAACATTGATTCGTGATTACCAGATAATCAGTAAATGCAAAAGCTTAAGATATACCTTAAGATATACAACATAAAATTGAAGTTATATTAGGAAGGCAAATTCTATAACAATTTTCAGGATTGCTTCTTTTTAACAAGCTATGAAGGAGGGATAAGTATTGTTATTTGTGAGAAAATCGTTATGTATACCTAGTCTCAACACTTCCAGAGCATTAATTGAAGTTCCATTTTACAAGCAATAATTGATGTTAAAAAGAAATTTGCCAAATTCGCAGTATTAGAATCACTGACCAATAATTGCCAAAGTAAGGGTTCTAAATCCTTGTAGGCAACAAAATGGTCAAACTCTTGTAATTTACTACAAGTATTGAAGCGTTCTGAAGGAAGCTTTCATACAGGCAATAACATAAACTAAGAATTAGGAAAAATCATGCAAATACAAAATCCTAAAAGCTTCTCAATTCAGTTCAGTTCATTTATTTTCCATTAAAAACTCAAATAAAATAAATACATACAAAAATTCATAACTAAATATCGGAAGCACCCCAAGAAAAGTATACCTTGCGAGGATGGGGCCCTGTACAATCATGTACAAAACAAAACAGATCTTACATTGTTAAAACGTAAAGCAGATAAAAAAAACTGTCTCATACACACACACAATCACACCAACATACCAACACACACCCATATGCAGAACATTGAGAAGTTAACAAAGAGTAAGAAAGAGAAGGAAGCGATAGAAAAAGAAAAGGAGAGATAGGGAGAAAGAAAGAGAGAAGATAGAGATCGAATCGAAAGGGAGAAAGAATACCCTCTACTCAGAGCACATCAAACGTTTAAACAATAATTGTTTACATAAGTATTTGAATCTCGTTAAAGTTGAAGAATTTTTCACAACATAAGGTAACAAATTCCAATCATGAACACCCTGAAATCTTATTGTATGTTGGGTTAATGAGTTACGTGCAAAAGGAATAAGAAATTTTGATTTGTTTCTGGTAGCATAAGAATGATAAAAAGAATTTGTTTTAAACATATCATTGAATATTGATGGAAGCTCTTTTTCTGAAAATTGAACATAAATATTAAATCGTTTACTGTTACAAGATCAAAAAACAGGCAAACATTTTAGTTCAAAAAACAGAGGAGTACTTGGTGTCGTGTAGTTAGAATGAGTAATTATACGGATAGCACGTTTTTGAAGAATATGAATTTTGTATAGGTGTGTCTTGTAAGAGTTGCCCCATATCATATTACAATAATTGATATGCGGTAATATATTAGTTAATACAATATTTTTGGCAGTGTGTTATGATACCAAACCCCCCCCCCCTTGAGATTTTAGAACAAACATGGGACATGTGGTGAGACCAATCAAGCGATTCATGAAGTTTGATGCCTAAAAATTCTACAATATTACATTTCTTAAGAATATCATTCTTAATATTCACAGGGGAAACCTGACAAGTAATTTTTTTCTGTTTGGAATGAAATATTATGTAATGTGTTTTATCAGCATTTAAAAATAGTTTGTTACAAATAAACCATTCACTTAATAGTTTCTCTAATTCAACATTAATATTACAAATCAAAATATTTATATCTTTGTGAGATGAAATGACAGCACAATCATCAGCAAAAAATGCAAATTTGAGAATATCTGAAGTATGTGTAATGTCATTTATATACAACAAAAATAACAGTGGCCCAAGCACAGATCCTTGTGGAACACCAGTATTTATATATAAAAAATCGGATGCTACACCATCGACCATCACGTACTGTTTCCTTTCAGATAAATAACTTCTAAACCATTCAAGAGATACACCTCTTATACCATAATAATACAATTTTTCAAGCAGTACGTGATGGTCGATGGTGTCAAATGCTTTGGAAAGATCCATAAAAACCCCACAGCAAAATTTACCTTCATCAAATTTACGTATTATATAATCTGTAATATTTAATATGCATAAAGAAGTAAAATGTTTTTTCCGGAAGCCAAATTGTTCTGAAACTAGAAGATTATTTTTGGATAAAAATTTATAAATTCTTTTATACATTATTTTTTCGAGTAATTTTGAAAAAGTAGACAAAAGTGCAATTGGTCTGTAATTTTCTATACAGTTAACTGGACCTTACTTATATAAAGGAATAACTTTGGCAGTTTTAAGTTTATTGGGGAATACTCCTGATACAAGAGATTTATTATAAATACAACACAAAGGTTCAACAAAAAATGTATACATTTTTTTTTCAAAACAGAAGTTAATACATTTTCTGGGCCTGTTGCTTCAGATGATTTGAGTTCATGGCAAAAATTAATAATTTCATATGGAGAGGTTGGATTCAGAAACAAAGAGGACATGGAGGGTGTAGTAAAAAAGTCTTTAAATGACTTATTTGAATAAGGAATTGATGCTGAAATATTTTTAGCCATATTGATAAAAAGAGAGTTGAAAGCTTGTGCTTTATCTTTAGATGAATGGAACGATGAATTTCCATAAAACATTTTTTGTGGTAGCGAATTTTGTTTATTTTTTCTAAGCAAATTATTAATTTCTCGCCACGTTTTAACCATGTCCCCCTTGACTGATGAGAATATCATACAATAATATTTTGCCTTTGACGCTGTAATTATGGAAGTTAATCTATTCTTATAATCATATTTCCTTTTTTTTCCTTGTATTCAATGCATTCATCGTACCTTTATACATTCTTTGTTTATGTTTTATTGACCTCAATATACCATTTATAATCCAAGGTTTCTTAAGATGTGTTTTACTACTGCGTGGCTTTGCAGTACAGACAGGGAAACATTCATCATATAACATACAAAATTTGGAAATGAAAAAGTTGTAACATATATTCACATCATCGTTACTATAAACTGTCTGCCAATCAACTGTACTAAGTTTTTCCTCAAACATTGCTATTCCTCTTTCATTTACTAATCTATTTTCATGATTCTTATTATCAATCGGTAAGACAAAATTTTCTCTATCTTTACTTACACAGAATATTGGAAAATGATCGGAGAGAGATCTGAATAAATGAGTCCTTGGTATTTATTTTTTCAATTGAATTAGTAAAGATGTTGTCAATTAACGAAGCTTTGGAAGACGAAATACGTGTGGGTTAAGTAATCAAGGGATACATATTAAAAGAAAACATTAAATCTAGAAAATCAGATGTTTTGGAATGTGTATCATAATTCAGTAAGTCAATGTTGAAGTCTCCCATTATATAAACATCTCCGCTCACTTTCCAATTGTACCAAACTTTCACTTATTTTATCATGGAAACAATTGATATCAGTATTTGGAGGTCTAAATACACAGCCAACAATAATCGGCTTTGTTTTTCCTTGTATTCAATAAAAACACTTTCATATTCTGGTGCATTAAAATAAATGTCAGACCGAAATTGTATATTCAAGTTTTTTTTACAACAAGTGCAACTCCACCACCTTTTCGAGTGGCTCTACTTGATTGTACAAGATTATAATTATCCACCTTAAATAATGACAACTCTGTGTTTTTACTGAACCATGTTTCAGATATACCAATAATACTGAAATCATAAGAGAGTGAATGTAAAAGTATTTGAAATTCACTGAAGTTCTTCTTCAAGCTCCTAGCATTCAAATGAAGTATTGAGAATTTTGAAAAATCAAATGAAAAGTTGCTATAAAAATCATCAGCGAATAAATATTTACAAGAATTTGCAATGTTGATCGAATTTCTATCAAAAAGTGACTTTTCATTCTCAGATATTGTCATGAAGTCTGTTGCAAATGGATTGAACTTAAAAGCTTGAAGTTTATCAATGTCAATATGTGAATTCAAATGAAAGAAGGTATAGACAGACATATAAAATTCATAGTCATCGACAATATAATTAAATGGAAATATAATAGAGTTACAATCAATACAAAATGAAGACTGAGTAGAAGGAGAGGTGAAAGAAGTTCTGCAATTTGCACAAATACATAACCCAGACATTTCACTACACACACACACACACACACACACAAAGAATCACACACAAAAGATAAAATGATCAAATTGTACACATCAAACGTATATTATAAAGAAGCTATTTGATGAAAGCATGAAGTAGCCATAAGTAACATACTAAACAGTCAAGTTCATGCATCAGCAACATGATCAATGTCTAAAGATATGTCTATTTACAAGAATTCTATCAGCATCATGAACATGTCTACTGTTATAAGTCTATGTACAGGAGTTCCATCAGCATCCTTATCATGTCTGATATAATTAGTCTACTTACAGGAGTTGTAAATTGTAAATGAAGATAAAATAATAAGTACTTTATTTTCATATGAACATCTTTATGAGATATAGCTATAATTGGTAAAAGAAAAAGAAAAAAGGGGGATGCGTAAACAGTGAGCATGACAGGCTAAGAGAGCCAAAGAAGATAACTTCGCGAGCCGAAAAATTTCGGCAAGGCTTATCTGTGAGCAAGACAACTTGAACAGCCGAACAATTTCGGCAAGAAGACCCATCTGCTTCTAGCAACAAATCAAGCAATATTGCATATAGAAAATGCAATTATGATACTGAAATAACATGTATATAAGTTACATAATTTTGTGAATAAATGTTACATGTGGTAAATAGCCTCAGCGACTTGGCGAGTAGACTTCTATGAGCTTTCATCTCGGGGGGGGGGGGGGGGGGGATCTGTACGGACCGAAAGCCGCGCCCACTGGGTACGTTGCGGGGTGTGTCGAGAGCTCTGGCCTCATGTTGGTTGACTGAGGGTGGGCGCCGCGAGCGATTTTCGCAAGCGATGACGGTTTGTGGAGCCGTGATATGTGCAAACGCCGGGATATGTGCAAACAACGGTATATGTGCAAAATTTCGCCGGGATTTGTGCAAACAACGGAATTTGTGCAAACGCCACGCCGGGAAATGTGCAAATCTGTCAAAATTTATCAACGGCATCTGTGCAAACGTGACGACGGGATATGTGCAAATGAACAATTTTCACGGGAAAAGTGCAAACCTCCGGGATATGTGCAAATCACTGTTTTTATCCATATTAAGGATATTTCTCATGAAATGTTTCATAACATTACTGTTAAAAATGAGAAACATGCCTGCATAAGGGAGAAGCTACAGCTAGTGTCATCGGCAATGAAACGCTTTTCAGAGAGGCAGGGGGGGGGGGGGCACCAGGCTTAGTGGACATTTGCTCCGGCGACAATTGCTCCGATGGAAAATCTATACATTAAGCGAAACATAAAAGCTAACCTCCAAAACTAAATACACCCTAATCGTAATCTGATCATGACAATATTCTGAACCAAAAACTCTCACAATCCTAACACTAATCCTATGCCTTCTGAGATATTAAGACCGGAGCAATTCTCGCAGGAGTATATGTCGTGTCACCTTAATGGGACATTTAGTACGGTTTCGAACACTATATGGGACAATTTATTAAAGGGGTTGGGAGAGGCAAGCATGATTTCCACTGATACACACATTGAATTTGATCTTTTGATTTCATCAGAAGTTGTCGAATTTAAAAAGAAATAATTATAAACCAAAAATGTCTTGATTACTATGGCATTTGATATTAATTTTTATGAATCCATGAACATTCAAGCAAGATGTTATTTCCTACCTCTTTTAACACACCGAAAGTGATATACATGTACCGACGCCAGCTTGTGTAATATCAGCCACATGTATAAAAACACTGTACCCACTAACGTATATAAAACTATTTCCCACACAATCATGTCGTACTAGCGCACTTACCAACAAGAGGCATTAATTTTGAACTATATACCAACAAGAGGCATAAACTTTGAACTATATACCCACAAATGCGATGCACTTTACTGTCTAAATGCAATATTTTTAGGTTGCAATTCATACACCTCCTCGATTTTACAACGAATGTTCCATATCCTTTTTTTTTATTTACCTTTTTTATAAATATAAGTGCCCATTCTCGCATGAGATAAGTTTCCATTCCTTAAACCCGCTCTTTTCATGCCCTATCATTGCCCGTTTTCCTTATTTCGCGTTCTTATCCGTTCTAAAAGTGAATATTAAAATAATAACAATCATTTTAAAATGTTCCTCTCGCCCCTTTAACCCTATCTGGTCGGGGGAGGGGCGGAGGGCCCCCTCCCCCCTCAACGAGTCGCGCGATATTTTCGTCGCGCAAAATTTTTTGACCGCGCTGCTCGCAAGTCTTGCGCAACTTTTGAGACAAATTTTGCGTCACCCAGGTACGCGGTTCCGAAGTTACGCAATGTCATGTAATTACATGTCAGACCAAAAATTCCTCAAAAACGATTTCGTGTACAAAGTCAATGTAATTTGTGTTTTCAACCAAAAATCATAAATGTATGATCATTTTTAGTTTTTCTGGCCTATATGTATGTATTTTATGCTATTTATGATCGTAGAAGAGTCCCCAACGAATTTCATTGAAAAGACAATGAAAAACAAAAGGTCAAAAAACAAAGGAATACATGAGAAATTGCAAAAACCAATATAATACATGAGAAATTGATCTGATATCCCTTTTTTTCATGCATACTTGCCAAAAGTTTACAAAGGTTTACTAGGCCAAACATTAAAACATTTGGAGCTTTATTTATGGAGTTAGAGGAAAAAAATTCCCCTTTTCAGAGTGAAATTCTTCTTCTGTAGTGTATACATTTTCACCTTTGATCAAGTGCCCCATATGAATATTCTGATAATGCCACTTCTCTTCTGGTTTGTTCAAATGTCCAATTTGCTAATATAAGGTTGCAATTAGCGTCCTTTCTTTTATGCAGGGGCATCTGAGCAGAGGGGGGGGGGGCACTTGCCCCCTTAAGAAATGGACCTCGTTCCATGGACCCCAAAAGTTTTCAACACCAAGAAAAAGAAAAGGAAAGAAAAGTGGTGAAATATGATAGTGTTCTCTATGTCAAAATCTATCACAAATGTATTTTTTTCCTTAACAGTTTCAAAATTTTGCTCGCTTGCTCGCAGCTTTAAAGAAATTGAATTGAATTGAAATTGAAAAATTTTGCCCCATAAGCCATGTTTGCCCCCTCAATCATTTTGTTCATTACCCTACTAGGGTACATATGCTATTTTGTTTTTTAAAAAAGTTTTTTGTTTCAAGTGTACTTTTCAAAAGAGGAAGGGCCCTTTTTCGCTGTGCCCTCCCCTCCCGCTATCCATTTTGCTCTGCAGACCCATGCTGATAGTCTCCTTTTCCAGACCCAATGCGACCTTACCCTACAAGATGAAAGTTATTAGTCTACTTTTTAATACTCAGTCTTGGCCATATATTCTTCCAAACAACAGGATTAACTCTATACCTGGACTAGCTATGCGTAGTCTTTACTCAAAACCGGTGGTTAAAAGAGAAATAAACTTTAAAACTTAGACCTCACCACCTTCTAAACCATTGCCATGTAATCAAGCATATGGATGTAGAGTTATTATTTTCTTCAAACGTCATTTGAAGAAAAAAGAATCAAGAATCTTCAAAACTTCAATCCCGTCATCTTCAATACAAAGACTCTGTAATGTAGCACATGGGTATACAGCGTAATTTTACAGTGGATGTACAGTGTACAGTGTACGTTTTAAATAAATGGGTATGGAGTAAAGGCTATGCTATTGGTACCCGTGCTTTGTTGTAGACTATCAGTTTGGAAGATGATGGAGTCATAGTATTTAAGTTTTTTTTTAATTACCAGGTTTGGAGTAAAGAATACACTCTATATCCATTTTTTTCCCACAGAGATTAGACGGTGGGGTCGTCAAATTGAAGATCTCCTAATTTTTTTAATAACAGTGTCTGGGGTAAAGACTGTGCTCTTATGTCCATGCTTTCTTACAGGGTCTTATTTTTAAAGATTATAACATATTTTTTAAAACGGGTCTGGAGTAAAGACTACGATATGTACCCTTGCTTTATAACGTAATCTTAGTCTTGGGTCTTAATTCTGAAGGTTTTTTAATCGAAGGTCAGGAAAAAGACAACGCTTTATATCCATGCTTTCTTACAGGGTCTTATTTTTGAAGATTATAACATAGTTTTTTAAAACGGGTCTGGAATAAAGACTACGATATGTACCCTTGCTTTATAACGGAATCTCAGTCTTGGGTCATAATTCTGAAGGTTTTTCAATCAAAGGTCTGGAGAAAAGACAACGCTTTATATCCATCTTTTTTCACAGGAATGAGACTGTGGGGTCTTGAAAATTTGTTTAAATAAACGGGTCTGAAGAATTGGGAATACGTTATATACACGTTCTTTATAACAGGTGCCACGAGCCTAGTTACATCAGGGGAGCTAAAGATATTCGTTCGATTCGAATTTTTGTCAATTTGATATTGCTAATTGAAAAAAATGTATGAATATGATTCAAAATCTAACACGGATTCTAGAAATGGTAACTGCTGAACTTCCTTCGCCCAAATATGGAAGATAAATAAGTGACTTAGAACTATTTTTTCGACTGGCGGAATAATTAGGGCTAGTTTACTGTTTCAGTTGATGAATTTGATCCATCATAGTTATCTTCATAAATGGCGATTTATCTTTAAAACGAGCTGGCTACGGTGTCCTTTCCTGGTCAGATTTGGAATGTCAGATATATATCCTATCCAATGGTAGTAAACATTCTACCCTCTAATTTCACATTTATTTTTCATGATTTTTTTTCAAAAGTGCCATTTTAACACACAATACTATGGGGAATGTTTTACGCGCGTGACAACAAGAGAGTCTTAGTAGTGGAAGATGGCGGGGCTTAAATAGTTTTGTATTTGTTTAATCACCCGGTCTGGAGTAAAGACTACACTTTAAACCCAGTAACCACAGATAAAACAGTTGGTAGAGCGGAGGACTGAAGATGATTGACAACTGTTAACCTTATGTCGCTGGTTCGAATCCGGCTTGGTTGATGATTTTTTTTTGAGGGGGGGGGGGGGCGCAAATATTCACTACTGAACGCGCCGTATAAGCTAAAACAACAACAGCAACAACTTATTCCATAGGAATTAGACGATGAGGTATTAAATTTGATTTTTTTTGGCTATTGATACAACAAGGTCTAGGGTAAAGACTACATTCTTTATTCATTTCTGCAAGTTCTTAATTTGGTAGACGGTGAAGTCATGCAATTTTATGGCTATGCTCCTAATGTATGCTTGAGTACAGGATCTTAGTTCAAAAGGATCTTCAAATAAGCCAGTTCGTAGGTCCTTTCTGCGCATGATCAAAAGATTCTATGCATGATCAGAAGAAGGTCATTTGTACTAAAGTGACATGGTGCTTTAAAATCTAATGAGAGATAAGCATAACTTTGATGTCTTGATTATTCATATATTCTTTTGAATCGTCGTTTTCATTTACATCCACAAAAAACAACAATGCTTCCAGGAACGACTGGTATTTCACAGTTTGTCAAGTACATTGTGCAACATGCTAAGACATGCATCTAAAGTAGGAATGCAACAAATAACTTCATTAAGTGTTCATTGGTGTGCTATTCTAGTCACCTGGGCTCCGTAGCACAAAAGTTTGCGATGGATTGCAAATATCAAAGAACCGCACTGATTGGTCCCTGGTCAGTACTTAAAATTAAATGCGCATGTAACATTGATCTTGATTGGTCAGTTCATTTAGCGATTGATCGTTAATCTTTGTATTATGGAACCTAGGTCTATTCAATTTCTTCATCCTGCTATGTAAGGCAAGCTTACTTAATATCTTGCTTTGAAATCTGCCTATCATGATGAAAGAAATGAAAGGTCATTTGACCGAAATTGCCCATGAAGTAACTACGAACTGGTCTATTAGTAAATGACCGGGTCTGGATTATAAAAAGACTACACTCTACATCCATGTTATTCCAAACGATAGTGGGTCTTCAAGGTTGGTGCCCCTGTTACACCCACAAATGTAATAATCGCCCACAAATGTAATAACGCCCACAAATGTAATAACACTTTACCCACAAATGTAATAACGCCCACAAATGTAATAACACTTTACCCACAAATGTAATAATTTCACCCACAAATGTAATAATGCACTTTACCCACAAATGTAATAATTTTTGATCGCCCACAAATGTAATAATGACTTTACCCACAAATGTAATAAATTTGAAGGGATTTTTGGCAAATCCGTTCTAAGCTAAAATCGTATAGTCATGCGTTCATTTAGCACAAACCTGCAAAGTCTCATTTCCCGACCCGGTTAATTAACAAATTATAATAAAAATCCAAAGTCTTTATTCCAGACCCGGTTGTTTCAAAAATAATAATATGAGCCCAAAGTCTTTATTCCAGACCCGGTTGTTTCAAAAATTATAATATAAATCCAAAGTCTTTATTCCAGACCCGGTTGTTTCGAAAATAATAATATGAGCCCAAAGTCTTTATTCCAGACCCGGTTGTTTAAAAAATAATAATATGAGCCCAAAGTCTTTATTCCAGACCCGGTTGTTTCAAAAATTGTGTGTGTGTGTGTATTTGAGTTTTGTCAGACGTGCATCAATCAGATATGATTATTTACGTCTGGGACCGACCTTTAACGTCATCATCCGAAAGACGTGACCAGGGCTCGAACCTCTGCATCAATTTGTATCTTCCCCACAGCTTGGATTACAGGCGCACGCCACAACGCCTAGTCAAAAATTATAATATAAATCAAAAGTCTTTATTCCAGACCCGGTTGCTTAGAAAATAATAATATAAGTCCAAAGTCTTTATTCCAGACCCGGTTGTTTAAAAAAATAATCATATGAGCCAAAAGTCTTTATTCCAGACCCGATTGTTTAAAAAATGATTATATAAGTCCAAAGTCTTTTTCCAGACCCTGTTGTTTCAAAAATCATGATATGAATCCAAAATCTTTTTTCCAGACCCGGGTGTTTAAAAAAAAATCATGATATAAATCCAAACTCTTTTTTCCAGACCCGGTTATTTCAAAAATTATAATTTTAGTCCCAAATGAGATACATTAATGATATTCCAGTGGAATAAAAATGAGAATCGAGCTTAGTCTTTTCTCCAGACGCTAATGGTAAATTGAAAATCAAGCATAGTCTTTGCTCCAGACCCGGTAACTAAAAGCTGAAACTTTATAGTAATGTGTTTATATGGCACATAAATGCGAAATCTTTTTTCCTGACCCGGTTAATTAAAAAATTATAATATAAGTCCAAAGTCTTTTTTCCAGACCCATTTATATCAAAAATTATAATAATTATAAAAAAAACAAAGACCCACGATCCTATTTATGTTGAATAACATGGAAATGTAGTGTAGTCTTTCTGTCAGACCCAGTTATAAAAGTCATTAAAAACACAACAACAACAACAAAACAAAGACTCTGCAACCATTAAAGGTCAAGTCCACCTCAGAAAAATGTTGATTTGAATCAATAGAGGAAAATCAGACAAGCACAATGCTGAAAATTTCATCAAAATCGGATGTAAAATAAGAAAGTTATGACATTTCAAAGTTTTGTTTATTTTTAACAAAATAGTTATATGAACGAGCCAGCTACATCCAAATGAGAGAGTCGATGATGTCACTCACTCACTCTTTCTTTTGGTTTTCATTGTTTGAATTATACATTATTTCAATTTTTACGAATTTGACGATTAGGACCTCCTTGCCTAAAGCACAAAATGTTAAAATAATAAATTTCCACGTGTTGCAGGGAGGAACGGCGGCGGCGGCGTCAACATCAAATCTTAACCTAAGGTTAAGTTTTTGAAATGACATCATAACTTAGAAAGTATATAGACCTAGTTCATGAAACTTAGCCATGAGGTTAATCAAGTATTACTTAACATCCTATTAGAGTTTCACGTCACATGACCAAGGTCAAAGGTCATTTAGGGTCAATGAACTTAGACCATGTTGGGGGAATCAACATCAAAATCTTAACCTGAGGTTAAGATTTTGAAATATCATCATAACTTAAGAAATATATAGACCTAGTTCATTAAACTTGGACATAAGGTTAATCATGTATTACCAAACATCCTGCATGATTTTTACGTGACATGACCAAGGTCAAAGGTCATTTAGGGTCAATGAACTTTGGCCGATTTGGGGGTATCTGATGAATTACAATCAAAACTTAAAAAGGTTTTGGATCTGATTCATGAAACTTGGACATAATAGTAATCAAGTATCACTGAACATCCTGGGCAAGTTTCAGGTCACATGGTTAAGGTCAAAGGTCATTTAGGGTCAATGAACTTTGGCCGAATTGTTTTTTTTTTGTTGAATTACCATCATAACTTTGAAAGTATGGTCTAGTTCATAAAACTTGGACATAAGAGTAATCAAGTATCACTGAACATCCTGTGTGCATTTTAGGTCACATGACCAAGGTCAAAGGTCAATGAACTTTGGCCATAATGGGGGTATCTGTTGAATTACCATCATAACTTTGCAAGTTTATTGATCTGACTTTTGAAACTTGGACATAAGAGTAATAAAGTATCACTGAATATCCTGTGCAAGTTTCAGGTCACATGATCAAGGTCAAAGGTCATGTGAGGTCAATGAATTTTGGCCACATTGGGGGTATTTGTTGAATTACCATCCTATCTCTGTAAGTGTATTGGTCTAGTTCATAAAATGTGGAAATAAGAGTAACCAAGTATCACTTGACATCTTGTGCGAGTTATAGTAGTTTTCAAAGTCAGCACTGCTGCTATGTTGAATCGCGTGATGCAGGTGAGACGGTCAGAGGCATTCCACTTGTTTATTATTATTATTTCTTGTATATTCATTCCTTTTTTTATGAAAAAAAAACACAAAACCTTTAAATACATATAAAACAAAAAACTGAGGAATAAGATATCAGCACACAATATGGGGATTACTTCCCGTAAACGATAAGGTTGTTGATCGACGATCTATGAGATATTATATAAAAGAAAATCATTCTAGATTTAGATTTAGATTAAGATTTAGATTTATTTCCGTTCAACAATTTTTTTTTTCAAAATACAATCAAAGTAACAATACATATTCAATATAATAGATATTACAGACAAATCAATGACATTTCGTAACAAATGTTGAATATAAATTAAACAAAACTACAATTTGTTGCAGTAATTTTATCAATGGAAAGAAACAAGAAATGAACGGAGGGACTTGCCAAGAAAAGCAAAAGCTTGTAAAGAAGGCAAGCCCCCAAACTTAGTTTCAATGCTAAATTATAAACAAACTATATATACAACTATATACAAAAATCGAGACGGACGCAGAAGACAAACTTAAAACAAGTTATCCACAAGATGTCAAAATAAAACGAATAAGCGACAAAAAATAAGAGAAAGTAGATCAAATAATAATAATTACAGTGGTAACACACAAAAAAGGACTTACAAAATTATAATAGGGAGGGTAAAGTGGCAAAGGAAAGAAAGAGGGAGATAAGGGAGGTGCAAATAAAAAGTGCAAATGAAAAGAGGAAACATGGCAGGTGCACAGGTCGTAATGTATTGTATCATGTTGTAGTGTTGTTTTTATAAGTAATGTTTGACAAATTTTAAAGGTTAAGTTATTATGTAGTTTTAGGTTATGTGTTAGCTTGACTTGTTGGTGTGGAGTATTGACAAATGAGCATCTTTTTAAGTTTGCGTTTGAAAATATTAAGGTTTGTAGATTCTTTAAAGTCGTTGGGCAGTGAATTCCAGTACACAGGTCCAAAAAAGATAAAAGAGTTTTTCGCTAATATAGTACGGGTAGGGGGAAGGTGATAACAGTTACGTTGTCTGGTTGGGTAATCGTGTATAGAGGAGTTTTTACAGAACATATCTGAAAAAATTGTTGGGAGATCATCTTTGTTTAGTTTATACATAAATTGGGCGAGTTGGAAAAGATATAAATCGCTCACTTTAAGAATATTATTTTGGAAGAATAGTATATCTGTGTGTGATCTGAATTGGGTTTGAAAAATTATTCTAAGAGCCTTCTTCTGCAGCAACAGTATTCTTTGTAATTGTGTTTGGGTCGCACAACCCCATGCCAAAATGCCATAATTAATATATGGTAATATTAATGTATGATACAATGTAAGTAAAGTGTGAGATGGGAGAAAATATTTGAGTTTGTTGATAATTCCGATGTTTCTTGAAATTGTTTTGCAAATATTATTGATGTGTGGTTTCCATGATAGCTTATTATCAATAGTAACCCCCAAAAATCTGGTCTCTGAAACATTTTCAAGAACAGTGTTATCAAAAATTATGTTATTAGGTATTGTATTTATTCTGTTACTAAAAAGCATAAAATTCGTCTTTTGTAAGTTAAGTGATAGTTTATTCGCTTTAATCCAGTCAGTGACATGTATAAGTTCTGAGTTTACAATTCTTACAAGTTGGTTTAGGTTATCATGAGAAAAGAAAATGTTCGAATCGTCAGCAAACAATACAAATGTTAGTAAATTAGAACTTTTTTAATGTCATTAATATATGTAATAAAAAGAAGAGGACCTAATAAACTACCCTGTGGTACTCCACATGTAATGGGAAGAGTAGAAGAAACAACGTTGTTGACTGACACAAATTGAGACCTGTCTGTTAGGTAGCTCTTGAACCACTCCAAGGCCTTCCCCCTGATACCATAAAAAGAAAGTTTATGAAGAAGTATTTCGTGGTTAATGGTATCGAAGGCCTTGGAGAAGTCCAGGAAAATACCAACAGTGTGACAACCTTTATCTATGGAAGAAGTAATTTTATTAATAAAAGTCAAAATTGCATGCGAGGTGCTATGATTTTCGCGGAAACCAAATTGCGAGTTCGAAAAAGTATTGTATTTATTAAAGAACGTAGTTGTACGAGTATGTATAAGTTTTTCGAGAATTTTAGATAACGAAGTGAGCAATGAAATAGGACGGTAATTAGAAACAAGCTGATTATCACCTTTTTTGTAAAGGGGGATGACTTTGGCTATTTTCATTAGGTTAGGTACCTTCCCTGTGTTCATAGAAACATTAAATATGTGGACCAGAGGATCGATGATAGTTAAAATAATTTTTTTAAGTAGGAAATTAGGAATACCATCGAAACCTGGGCTTTTCTTGGTCTGTAGATTATTAACAATATTAATAATTTCTCTTGTGTTAGTAGGATTAAAAAATATAGAGTTTGGATTTGGGTTGTCAAGAAAACTGTTGAAAGATTTATGAGTTTGAGGGACTTTGCTTGCCAGATTGTTACCAATATTTGAAAAATATGAATTAAATTCTTGTGCTATTGAGATGTTGTCGTCGGTAATTGTATTGTTTACTTTTATTTTTGTTATAGAAGTACTTTTTTTGTTTTTATTTAATGCTCCATTAATAATTTTCCATGTGTTCCTCATATCGTTTTTGCACAAATTGAGTTGGGAGGTATAATATTCTCTTTTTGCAATGCGTAATAAAGTAGTAAGTGTGTTTTTGTATGAAGTATATTTAAAGCGAGATTCGTTACTTTGTTTAGTTATGTATTTATAGTAAAGGTTGTTCTTTCGGTTGATTGATCTCAAAAGTGATTTAGTAATCCAAGGGTGGAGTGGAACCTTTTTATAATTCGATTTTCTGTTAGTGGTAAAAGGAACGTGAGTATCTAGAGAAGAGGTTAATTTGGAAATAAAAAAGTTATATGCGTCATCAACCTAGCAAGAGGGGATAAAGTTTTAACAAGTTCTTCGGTACTTTAAATTTTCAGTGTACCAAGCACCATTTGTAATATATTCAGCATTTTTTTTTATTAGTTACAATTCGAATAATCTCAGTGGCCTAAGATATATTTTCTGGGGTTATATTGACCCGTTAAGTAAAGAGAGGGAGAGAGAGAGGATTTATGTGATCAAGAAGTGATAAGATAGGAAAAAAAAACTGATTTGAAATGACTGAAAGAGAGACAGGCAAAGAAAGAAGAGCCCCCTCCCACACCCGTACCAGAGTTACGGAGTTAGGCTGTCCCGTCGGTGGATTCAGGTCCATCAACATCTTGAGGTTTAATCTTTCCAGGGGGCAAACGTGTGTGGGTGTCTGTTTGTTTGAGTGTGTGTGTTTGAGTTTTGTCAGACGTGTCTCAATCAGATATGATTATTTACGTCTGGGACCGACCTTTAACGTCACCATCCGAAAGACGTGACAAGGGCTCGAACCTCGAACCTCTGCATCAATTTGTAACTTCCCCACATAGCTTTGATTACAGGCGCACGCCACAACGCCCAGTCTTTAAATATGGTGTAGTCTTTGCTCTAGACCCATGCAGTTATTTCAAAATAGGAAATTATTAGAAACGATAAAAACAGACAAACAATATTAACAAAGACGCCACAATATCATTGATGTAGAATAACGTTGTTGTTGTTGTTATTTTTGGTTTTTAACGCGCGTACCATTCAGATCTGAATATTTACACCTTTTATTAATTTGACGTTTTTGTGGTATTCAATTCAATTCAATTTTATTCATTTCACTTCCATCAAACAAAAACAAGTTGTATACCAACTTACGGTATGCCTTATCAAAGGGTTTTATAGTTTGGGAGATGCTGGTGTCTAAGTTTTTAGATTAATCTTTTGCTTAATTTGTATTTTAAGAGAACTGGTTGTGGGGTAAAGACAACTCTCTAAACCCAAGCATTTTAACTGGGTTTAATTTTAAAGATTGGTCTTAGCTTTGATTTTTTCAATATTTGTTTTTCTTATAAATAGCTGGGTCTAGACGAAGGTCTAAGCATAATAATAATGTTATTCAACAGGAATAAGAATATGGGCTGTGGTGTAGTGGTTCTGACTCTCGCCTTGTAAACAGAGGGTCGTGTGTTCGAATCCCACCGCGGTCTAGCGTCCTTTGGCAAGGCGTTAATTCACACTTTGCCACTCTCGAGCCACGTGCTAAATGGGTACCCGGTAGGATGCGAAAGATATTGTATTTTTGATTTTGCCAGCGCCATAATGAGTCTGCGATGAATGCAAGGAATGCTCCCCAGGGAGTGGAAATTGTGCACTTTTCGTGCGGGATAGAAATGAATCCAATGACCGGGGTAATAATATGCTGTAACGCGCTTTGGGCCATTCTGGGAAAAGCGCTTTATAAAAATTGGGTATTATTACAGTCAAGGAAACTCCCGCTTTTGCGAGAGCGACAGAATCTCGATTAACAGGGATTTGTGGTCGCATGACGCAATCTTTTCGGATCTCGCCGAATAGCTTTCCTGTACAAAGTGAATGGGGTTTTTTGACATACCCTCACTAAAAAATTCATATAAAAAAGCACCACGGTGGCGGATTTTTATTTTCAAATATGTTAAAGAAAACTAAATTTCTCATCTATATTCCAAAAAATAGAATTCGCCACCGTGGTGCTTAGACGCTATTGAAGAAAGAAGACACATTTATGCTGAAAAAATGCAAGCAAAAGTTCTCGTAAGAGGAGGTTAGTCTCTGCGTTCAGCCTTTGTGCCGCGATACTCCGTTGCATGTTGTAGCCGAACGCGTGGTGTGTGTGTGTGTGTGTACAAATTGTACAAAGTGTGCATAGAGCTATGGTACTACCATGGACATTCCATGATCATGCTGAAAGTTATTTTGGGTACGGCATTACGTAATATATGATAAGAAAGACTTGGAAAATATATTCGTTCCTATGGTAATAACCTCTAACCAGCTCTCCGGCGGTTTAGTGCTATGGAAAATGGATATGCAGTTCTCGATAATGTTCATAATCTAAACCATTGATCTCACACCTGTTCACTGCTAGCATGGATCATGTCGAATGGAGAATGGTCATGATTATAATGACATCATGATATTCTCATCTGGGCTGGACGTTTGAGGGAAGTTTGGACATGGATCGAGCTGACAGGCAGACTTTTATAATGCACTTGATTTGGTGACCGGTAGCCCCAATACTTTGCAGTATGTATGTTTTGAAGGTGAATACAGTATACTTTCTTCCAATTTGTTGGCTTCGTTTTAGGACAGACCTGTATTCGGCATGTTTTGAAATTGCATATCGACGTAATAATTTCCATGATTTCCGCCGGCACTGGTAGTGGAAATAATATTATAATGAATTGATTATGGATTGTGCATCAGATCATAAGCTGAATGCTGAGGTGGAATCAACATGAAAGTTGGATATTACGGATATGACGGTGGATCCAAAAATATGGTCTTATTACGGTACATTTAACGTCAGGATTAAGGGTAAGTGATGAACGAAAATCAAATTGAATGCTTGACAATAAATAAGAGAGAGAAAGAGAGAGAGGGGGAGAGAGAGGCACATGTTCTAAAGATAACAATGTCCCGAAGAATGCACGTTGTATCATGGAGCTAACAGCTCTATGGTTGTATACACGCGTACACATTTTCACCGCTCTTACCGAGTGTTCGCACACATACATAAGGGTCTGAAAGCAGCCGAGAAAGACTACACAGGGCGAAGGTTGTCAGCGGTAATTCACGCTTCGGTGAACGCAACTATCTCGAAAAAGGGACGTTTCAAACGATCTCGGAAAAGCGGGAGTTTCCCTGACTGTATTATTATTATTATTATTATGACAAAGTCTTATGTTTTTAAGATTGTTTGAATTAATTTGTAAATGACTGGGTCTGGAATAGAGACAACGCTCTAAACATGTGCTTTTGTACTTGGTCTTAATTTGGAGGATTGTTGGTTCTTAGATTCGTTGTTGGGGGTTGGGTTTTATTGTTTTTTTATTCTTGAAATAATTGCGTCTGGAGGAAAGTCTACAATCGATCTCCATGTTATTCCACAGTAGTTAGATTATTGGGTATTTGTTTAGACAATTTTATTTTTAAATGATAACCAAGTCTGGAAAATGGACGTTTTCTTTGCAATAGCATAACTACAATGTTTTGTAGGGGTCTTAGTATTAATATACAAAAGAATCTGGGTGTGGGGTACAGACATATTTTTTACTGGGTATAAATTTTAAAAATTGGTTTTAGATTTGGTTTTGTTTTTTAATTCATTTCTTAGATAACCTGGTCTGGAGGAAAGAGTACGTTTTACAACTCATGTTATTCCAAGAGAATATGATAGGGTCTTATGTTAGAAGATTTTTTTTGCGTAATTTTTGTAATGATTAGGTCTGGAATAAAGACAACATTCTAAACCTCTTTTTAAGAACATGTTCTTAGGTTCAAGGATTGTTTGGTATTAGATTTTGAGTTATTTATATTTTTACTCTTAGCCTTATTTTGAAAAACAAATGACTGGGTCTGGCTGAAAGACTACGCTATATGTCCATGTTATCCAGCATTAATAAGATTATGGGGTCTTTATACGGTTTTTGTTGTTGTTGTATTGTTATTTACAATTTTTGAATAACAAGGTTTGGAGAAAAGGCTAAGCTCGATTTTCTTTTTTTCCACTGGAATACCATTATGGTATCTTAGTTTGGACTTATATTATAATTTTTGAAATAACTGGGTCTGGAAAAAAGACTTTGGACTTACATTATAATTTTTGAAACTACTGCGTCTGGAAAAAGACTGGACTTTTGTGCTATATGAAGGCATTACTATATAGGGTTTTAGTTTTTAGTTTTAAATAACCGGGTCTGGATAAAAGACTATGCTTGATTCTCAATTTACTCATAGCGCGTATATTCACAATACGTTCAGTATAATTTAAAACAACAACAAAGACTTTGATTCCACCAGTTTTAATTAACTGGGTCTGGAGAGAAGACTAGGCTCGATTCTCATTTTTATTCCACCGGAACATCATTATCGTATCTTAGTTTGGACTTATATCATAATATTTGAAACAATCGGGTCTGGAATAAAGACTTTGGACTTACATTATTATTTTTTAAACAACCAGGTCTGGAATAAAGACTTTGGACTTATATTATCATTTTTTAAACAATCGGGTCTGGAATAAAGACTTTAGGCTCATATGATTATTTTTTAAACAACCGGGTCTGGAATAAAGACTTTGTACTTATATTATAATTTTTGAAACAACCGGGTCTGGAATAAAGACTTTGGGCTCATATTATTATTTTTGAAAACAACCGGGTCTGGAATAAAGACTTTGGATTTATATTATGATTTTTGAAACAACCGGGTCTGGAGAAAAGACTTTGGACTTATATTATCATTTTTGAAACAATCGGGTCTGGAATAGAGACTTTGGACTTATATTGTTATTTTTTTAAACAACCGGGTCTGGAATAAAGACTTTGGATTTATATTATAATTTTTTAAACAACCGGGTCTGGAAAAAGACTTTGGATTTATATTATAATTTTTTAAACAACCGGGTCTGGAGAAAAGACTTTGGACTTATATTATCATTTTTTAAACAATCGGGTCTGGAATAAAGACTTTAGGCTCATATGATTATTTTTTAAACAATCGGGTCTGGAATAAAGACTTTGTACTTATATGATTATTTTTTAAACAACCGGGTCTGGAATAAAGACTTTGGATTTATATTATAAATTTTGAAACAACCGGGTCTGGAATAAAGACTTTGGATTTATATTATAATTTGTTAATTAACCGGGTCAGGAAAAGAGACTTTGCACTTTAGTGCTATATGAACGCATTACTATACGATTTTAGTTCAGAACGGATTTGCCAAAAATCCCTTCAAATTTATTACATTTGTGGGTAAAGTGCATTATTACATTTGTGGGTGAAATTATTACATTTGTGGGTAAAGTGTTATTACATTTGTGGGCGTTATTACATTTGTGGGTAAAGTGTTATTACATTTGTGGGCGTTATTACATTTGTGGGCGTTATTACATTTGTGGGTGCAACAGCCCCCCCCCCCCTGCCTCTCTGAAAAGCGTTTCAATGCCGATGTCACTGTAGCTTCTCCCTTATGCAGGCATGTTTCTCATTTTTAACAGTAATGTTATGAAACATTTCATGAGAAATAGCCTTTATATGGATAAATGCAGTTATTTGCACATATCCCGGAGGTTTACACTTTTCCCGTGAAAATTGTTCATTTGCACATATCCCGTCGTCACGTTTGCACAGATGCCGTTGATAAATTTTGACAGATTTGCACATTTCCCGGCGTGGCGTTTGCACAAATTCCGTTGTTTGCACAAATCCCGGCGAAGTTTTGCATATTTACCGTTGTTTGCACATATCCCGGCGTTTGCACATATCACGGCTCCACACGGCTTTTGGTGGTGCTGGTGGCTGGTTGGCGCTGGCGACATCCCGACGGAGTAGTCGATGAGCATTTACCAGAGCGATGTTGTAACATCTGACATCTCAGTAGGATCACTATTCGCATAGTTAATCGCACGACTAACTAATGATGACTCTGCAGACGGTTTTTTACATGATAACTCAGTTCACTTGTATAATCTGTTCTCTCTATTGCGCAACATCAAAACATCGTACAATACCCGTGGCACTATTCTCGCTAGTCTAATTCCAAGACACTACAATTCTCCCTTTATTCAAAAGTGTCCAGTTTGGTTATAATCAAAATATTCATGCTGGTATTCCAAAATACAATACACAAAAGTATTTTCCTTTATTTTCGTTTTCATATGATTTATTTTTTTGGCAATAAATGAGTTTCTTCACTTTTCATATAAAAATCTTACTGAATTCTTGTGTTGTGTTTTCTGTCAAAGTTTTTGAGTAATTTCTCTTCACATGCAATTTTTATTTCTTAATTTTTCAAAAAAAATATGAAATAATCTGAAATGAGTGTCTGTTTTTAATGTGCCACGTTTGTTTAGCATGCATTATACAAAACAAAACTATTAACTTATAATTACAAATCTTCTTTCTTCTTTACTTGTTTCTTCAGTCCTCGTTAAACCTTTGCGTGCGGGCCCGCGAAACCGGATAACTCTTCCCGCGGCGGAGCCGTTTTTTGTACATTGCTGGTATTTGGATCTGTGGCGGAGTTTTCCTAATCTATTGCTAATTGCGCCAAACTAAAGTATTTTCAGGATTTTTAGTAAATGTAAAGATGAAAGATGAAAGATCAGACATTTTTCTTTCTAGAAATAAAGGTCTCGCTTCTCAAATCAACAGAATAGATAAGAAATTTACGAGGAAAAAGTCGACTTATTTTTGTAAAATCTTTGCTTTTTTCCAAAGTCAATAGGCGCTGTGTACAAAAATGCGTAAGGGCAATCAGCACGCGCGGACAAGTCGGGTTCGATCGATACCGCTTTGTTGTCTGCTCTGGTGCTTTTTTTCCATTGCCTATTGTCACGCTACTCATGAATGGTCTCGTTACTCCCTTGTATTCAGATCATTTGCAAAGTGTATAATTACGACGATAATCCGTTTTGGGTGAAATCACAGTATACCAAATACCTTCATTTTCCAGAATGAATAAAAGAGGTGAATATTCCCTTGCAAGTACGATGACGATGCTGCGCAACGAAAGTTCGAAACTACTTTGTGATTTTTGGCTTCTGGGTTTCAAGACGGTGGCCTCAATAATTCACTAAAAATTCCCTTTGGTTTCTTATTTTCATGAATTATAGTTTTTAATAAAAAATAATTTTGTTCCTGAAGATTGCATACCAGTATTCGATTTGTTTTCCTGTTGCAATTTCAAAGAGGGAAGGGGGTAAATGTGACTCAAATAGTGGATCTGAAATCATACCTTCCAACGCTCTCCCTGTCTCGTTATACGTTTCATTTTTCTCTCTTTCATCTTTCATCTCTTTTTTCCCCTCTAAAATAACCATGCTACCAGTTACTGTTGGTCACAATGAGAGAAATAAATTATTTATATCTATTGAAATTGTAGAATCTAAATAAAGTGTTTGATTTTGTTTTTTTTTCTTTTTATTCATTTTTTAACCGTTCTGGGGTTTTTTTCACAACCAAAAACAAAAGTAATAAATATACCAAGAACAATTTGTATCCCGTTTTGTCTCTATATCGTTCAATTAAATACAGATGCGTTGGAGTCGGTAGGAGGGGTCAGTCCACCTCCCCACGTTTCATCAAACGTACATGTTGTATACAAAAACGCGAAGTCCATGAATTTGTGATTTTTAGGGGCCGGATCACTCCCTCCCACATTCAGCTCAACCCCTCCATTATCAAAAATGCTCAGCGGGCCTTGTTATGTATATATTTTTTTTTTCAAATATTTGGGTGTTGATGGTCACTATTGAAATTGTAAAATCTAAATAAAGTGTTTGATTTTGTTTTTTTCTTTTTATTCATTTTTTAACCGTTCTGGGTTTTTTTTTCACAACCAAAAACAAAAGTAATAAATATACCAAGAAAAATTTGTATCCCGTTTTGTCTCTATATCGTTCAATTAAATACAGATGCGTTGGAGTCGGTAGGAGGGGTCAGTCCACCTCCCCACGTTTCATCAAACGTACATGTTGTATACAAAAACGCGAAGTCCATGAATTTGTGATTTTTAGGGGCCGGATCACTCCCTCCCACATTCAGCTCAACCCCTCCATTATCAAAAATGCTCAGCGGGCCTTGTTATGTATATATTTTTTTTTCAAATATTTGGGTGTTGATGGTCACCAGGGTAAGCGCCCCAAAAGTATGTTTGCCTTAAAAAAAATATAAGGTCAACTTTCCTTTTTTTTCTTATATGGACCCTTTTCTGCCACGCCGTTCGCCAGAAAAACAAAAGAAAAAAAATAAAAAGAAGAAAGAAACCGGCAAAAAAATAACATTTTTAGGGGGGGGGATGTTACACCCACAAATGTAATAATCGCCCACAAATGTAATAACGCCCACAAATGTAATAACACTTTACCCACAAATGTAATAACGCCCACAAATGTAATAACACTTTACCCACAAATGTAATAATGCACTTTACCAACAAATGTAATAATGACTTTACCCACAAATGTAATTAATTTGAAGTGATTTTTGGCGAATTCGTTCTAAACTAATATCCTATAGTAATGCGTTCATATAGCACAAAAGTTCAAAGTCTTTTTTCCAGACCCGGTTAATGAAATATACAGTACAAGTCCAAGTCTTTTTCCAGACACGGTTTTTCAAAATAATATAATATACGTCCAAAGTCTTTTTACCAGATCCGGTTGTTTCAAAATTATAATATACGTCCAAAGTCTTTTTTCCAGACCCGGTTAATTCAAAAATTATAATGCAAGTCCAAAGTCTTTTTTTCAGACCCGGCCGTTTCAAAAGTTATAATATACGTCGGTGAGGGGTAAAGACAACACTCTAAGCCCAAGCATTTTAAGTGGGTTTAATTTTGAAGATTGGTCTCAGCTGTCATTTTTTTTCAATATTTCTTTATGTTTTAAATAACCGGGTCCAGACGAAAGACTAAGCATAATACTCGTGTTATTCCACAAGAATAAGAATATGAGTCTTTTGTTTTTAGAATTGTTTAAATCATTTCTAAATCACCGGGTCTGGAATAAAGACAACGCTCTAAACATGTGTTTTTCTACATGCATGGTCTTAATTTGGAGGATTGTTGGTTCTTAGATTCGTTGTTGGGGGTTGAGTTTTATTGATTTTTTACTCCTGAAATAATTGTGCATTGAGGAAAGTCGATCTTCTACAATCGGTCTTCATGTTGTTCCACAGTAATTAGTTTATTGGGTATTTGTTTTAGAATATTTGTAAAAACTATTTTATTTTTCAAATAGTAACAAAGTCTAGAGAAAGGATGTCTTCTTTACCCACGCGTTATTACAATGTTTTGTAGGGGTAGTGGTATTATCTAAAAAAGACATATTTTTACTGGGTGAAACTTTGGAAATTTGGTCTTAGATTTGAAGTTTTTCAGTTACTTTTTTTAATAGCCGGGTCTGGAGGAAAGAGTACGTTCTAAAACTCGTGTTATTCCACGAGAATAAGAATATAAGGTCTTATGTTAGAAGATTTTTTTTCGTAACTGTTTTAGGTATGGAATAAAGACAACACTCTAAACCTCTTTTAAAACAGGTTCTTAAGTTGAAGGTTTGTTTGGTCTTAGAATTTGAATTTTTTTAATTCTTACTATTAGCGGGGTTTTTTTGAAGAAAAAAATGGTCGGGCTGAAAGACTACGCTATATTCAGCATTAATAAGATTATGGGGTCTTTATACTGTTTTTAAACTGTTATTCATAATGTTTAAATAACAGGTAACCGGGTCTGGAGAAAAGACTACGCTTGATTCTCAATTTACTCTTAGTGCACATATTCACAATATACACCGTATAAGTTGAAACAACAACAAAGACATTAATTCCACCAGTTTTAATTAACTGGGTCTGGAGAAAAGACTAAGCTCGATTCCCATATTTTCCACAGGAATATCATTATCGTATCTTAGTTTGGACTTATATCATAAATTTTGAAATAACTGGGTCTGGAAAAAGACTTTGGACTTATATAACATTTTTTAAACAACCGGGTCTGGAAAAAAGACTTTGGATTTATATTATAATTTTTGAAACAACCGGGTCTGGAAAAAAGACTTTGGACTTGTACTTTGTTTTATTAACCCGGTCTGAAAAAAAGACTGCACTTTTGTGCTATATGAACGCATTACTATAGGATTTTAGTTTAGAACGGATTCACCAAAAATCCCTTCAAATTTATTACATTTGTGGGTAAAGTCATTATTACATTTGTGGGCGATCAAAAATTATTACATTTGTGGGTAAAGTGTTATTACATTTGTGGTCATTATTACATTTGTGGGTAAAGTGTTATTACATTTGTGGGCGTTATTACATTTGTGGGTGCAACAAAGGGGGGGGGGTAGGTGTAAGATTGAGAGGGGTTTGTCGAGACACGTCAGCCAAATGTGGTATTTTTTTAGATGTATGCCTCAACGTAAATGCTCTTTCTATTTCCTCAATTTCCGGCGAGGAAACTTTTAGTTCATTGTTAGTTTTAGCGTTCGAACTGATTACGCTTTTGTCGAATCTTCAGTGCAAAAATTTTCACATGGGAAAGAAAGAATGAAATGAAGAGCTTCTTAAACCTGACATGACAAGTTCATTCTAAGAAATGGCGTGAATTACAAATTGAGGTGGGGACTAGTATTTTATAATTCTTTAAAAGTAAGTGTTCATGCCATAGCAAAAGCGCACATTATGGTTTACATTATACCTTTTTGGTCTATTTCCTCTTTTTTCCCTCCCATCCTTCCTGTCGTTTTATCATTCTTCTACAAATGTATCTCGATTTGCAATGTCTATTCTTTTTTAATCTCACTTGCATCTCGTCGGCCTTATGCCAAAAGGGCCTTAACCCGATTTTAGGGGTTCTGAATATTTTATAATAAATTTAACACATTTCATGTAAAACTTAATAACTTAACACGTTTATCGAAATTGGCTTCAAAAGCAAAAAAAAAACGACCACAAACTTTTGATTATTAGAGAGGCCAAAACCTTTAAACGCCATTATCTCGGAATGGCCAAAAGCAGTTAAGGCCCTTTTGGCGTAAGGCCGACGATCTTCCACCCCTATGTGTATCATCACCCAGGGGAAATTGTATTTTGTGAATAAAGCACTGACATGACTGTCATGCTCAAGAAGAAAATGTTCTTGCCCTGTCTTAAGCGTCTGCATGTTTTGTCCATAAATGAATAAACATTTAATTTTTTAATGTTAATGTCGTAACATGAAAAGCAGTATTCCTAAAGCCCCAGTCACATATAGAGCCCGGACCACCCCTGACCATCCCGGATCTGATCCGGGGTGGTCCGGGGAGAGATCCGTGTTGGCGCCTTGGGCATCCTTGGAGGTCCGGGATGGTCCGTGTTGGTCCTTGAACGTCCGGGAGGCCAACACGGCAGTTTTTGACTGTCAAAAACATCCGGCGTCATCCGTGGACTGCCGGGTTGGCAAAGCCATCCGGGATGGTCCGGGTAGGTCCGTGTGGCTGCCGTGTAGGTCCGTGTCGCTGCCGTGTAGGTCCGTGTGGCTGCCTGGAGTATCCTTGGCGCTACGTGTTCTTTTTTCCCATCAAATCATTACAACGCTATTTACTTTGTGAACTTTTCAGTAGTTGTTAAACAGTTGACACAAACATGCTTAATTTATTTGAATGGATGATTAATGATTGAGGATATTTTCTTACGCTTTGGAGATTGGCCCCAACCTAATATTTGTAAACTTAGTGCATGTATGAATATTTTTTCCACTTTTTTTCTAATATTTACCCCGAACTTTGTTATTTTTATTTCACATTTCATTCTTTAATACATTTTATATGTATGTGTTATGTAACTGTTACATCGAAATTGTACATTAAGTTTTATACTACTGCCCTGCATCGACAGTTATGCGTCATGACCTGGGCCTATCTTAATTGTTTTATGTTTCCTATAGACTTTGTAAATTTCTTTCCTTTATTGTGATTTCAATGAAGTGATATCAAATCAAATCAAAATTGCATTTGTCGTTCAAGATTAAAAGTACTTAACAACTACTGTTAAAACAGTAAACTGTGTTGTATAAAAAACACCGTTTTTACTGGTTAAGGGAGTTTTGATATCTTTTTTTTAAACAAAAAGTTGCGACAAGGATGAGAAAAAATGAACAAATAGATAAATAATGAAATAAATATCAGCTCATTGTTATAAACAGATTTTCATTTGCCGTGCTGGTCAATATAGCTGCCGTGTTGGTCCTTGAGCTGACGTGTTGGTCCGTGTAGCTGACGTGTTGGTCCTTGTAGCCGACGTGTTGGTCCGTGTTGCTGACGTGTTGGTCCGTGTAGCTGACGTGTTGGTCCTTGTCGCTGACGTGTTGGTCCGTGTAGCTGACGTGCTGGTCCGTGTAGCTGACGTGTTTGTCCGTGTTGCTGACGTGTAGGTCCGTGTTGCTGACGTGTTGGTCCCTGTTGACGACGTGCTCTGCCGGCATGGTCCGTGTAGATCCGTGTGAAGCTGCCGTGTTTACAGTCATCCGGGACAAAACTATCCCGGACCTCCCCGGATCATGCCGGCATTGCCGTGTTGATCCGTGAGGATCCGTGTTTATATGTGACTGGGGCTTAAGTGCTTTTTGTATTGCTTAAAGCCCCTTTTACACCTTCACGGATGCAACACGGATCATCACGGATCTCAGTCCGTGATGATTCGGGGTGTCAAATTTGTATTTTCCTAGCATTCGCGGAGTGAGTACGGAGTTAACTGGTTATTAACACGGATATGTACGGAAAAGTACGGAGTCCACAAGGATAGGCAAGGAAGCAATAGGGATCCTGTTTGATATGCTCCCGGAGCCAACACGGAATACCCGGATGATCACGGATGTAACTGGGTCTTTACACGGACCTTACCACTTCTTGTCGCCGGCATCTTGCTAGAATGAAGTTTCGTCCCTTTTTTGCAGCATCTGGAGCATGCTCGTGCTTGGTTATGAATACGGGCTATTGTTCATGTACGCAAACAATACAAACATTTGACTCCGGATAAAGCCAGTATCAACAAGGATCACCCGGTTCTTACATGGAGCCTCCCGGATGCATTCGGTAGCTACACGGATGTACAAGGAGGCTACAAGGATGAACACGGATGATTATCAGTCCTCGACTCCGGGATGAAAAATTGAACAAGTTCAATATTTCTCCCGGACATGCCGGTACATCAAGGATGGCGCCGGATGAGAAGCCGGAGTGTACACGGTAGTCCCGGACTGTACACGGATGACCCCAGATTGACAATGGGATGATCCGTGTTGCTTCCGTGAAGGTGTAAAAGGGGCTTAAGCCCAAGTCACATATAGACACGGATCCTCACGGATCGACACGGCAATGCCGGCATGAATCCGGGGAGGTCCGGGATAGTTTTGCCCCGGACTACTGTAAACACGATATCAACACGGCAGCTTCACACGGATCTACGCGGACCATGCCGGCAGAGCACGTCGTCAACACGTCAGCAACACGGACCTACACGTCAGCAACACGGACCAACACGTCAGCTACACGGACCAACACGTCAGCAACACGGACCTACACGTCAGCAACACGGACCAACACGTCAGCTACACGGACCAACACGTCAGCAACACGGACCTACACGTCAGCAACACGGACCTACACGTCAGCAACACGGACCAACACGTCAGCTACACGGATCAACACGTCAGCTACACGGACCAACACGTCAGCTCAAGTATGAACACGTCAGCTCAAGGATCAACACGGCAGCTATATTGACCAGCACGGCAAATTAAATCTGCTGATAATAATGAGCTGATATACTTATTTATTCATTTTTTCTCATCCTTGTCGCAACATTATTTTATGATGTTTTTAAAAAAGATATCAAAACTAAAAACTTCCAATTTTCGATTGAAAACCTTTTTTTTTGCTTGTCAATCTGTTTTCGTGTACGAAATCCTTTATTTGTGATTGAAAACCGTTTTTTTATTAAATAAAAAATAAACTTTGGCTTGTAATTTTTTTGGCGGACGATTTCCCCCCCCCCCCCGTGGAAAATCCTAGTTACGCCACTGATTTGATATCACTTTATTGAAATCACAATAAAGGAAAGAAATTTTCCAATTCAATTGAAAACATAATAAAACTTAAGATAGGCCCAGGTCATGATACATAACTGTCGATGAAGGGCAGTAGTATAAAATTTAATGTACAATTTCGACGTAACAGGTACATAACATATACATATAACATATTTGATAAAAAAATGAAATGTGAAATAATAATAACAGACAAAGTCGGGGTAAATATTAGAAAAAAAGAGAAAACGAATTATTCATACATGCACTAAGTTTACAAATATTAGGTTGAGGCCAATCTCCAAAGCGTAAGAAAATATCCTGAATCATTTAATCATCCATTTAATCATAAATAAATTAAGCATGTTTGTGTCAACTGTTTAACAACTACTGAAAAGTTCATAAAGTAAATAGCGTTGTAAAGATTTGATGGGAAAAAAAAGAACACGGACTGCCAAGGATACTCCAGGCAGCCACACGGACCTACACGGCAGCTACACGGACCTACACGGCAGCCACACGGACCTACACGGTAGCCACACGGACCTACACGGACCATCCCGGATGGCTTTGCCAACCCGGCAGTCCACGGATGACGCCGGATGTTTTTGACAGTCAAAAACTGCCGTGTTGGCCTCCCGGATGTTCAAGGACCAACACGGACCACCCCGGACCTCCAAGGATGCCCAAGGCGCCAACACGGATCTCTCCCCGGACCACCCCGGATCAGATCCGGGATGGTCCGGGGTCTATATGTGACTGGGGCTTAAATACGAAAATCATTCTGTAGGTCATCATGACGAAACACACTAATCTTCCTTTTGGGTAATTGTTGGCTAATTTTCCCCTGCTCTTTTTATATGAAATTTGTTTGAGCGTACGCCTTGACTTCTCTTGTTTAGGCAGTGCCGAGACCAAAAACTGCATGGGCTTTTTCATTTTCAAAAGAGCAGAGGATAAACGGGGGTCAAAATTTCACCAGGGGCCCGTTTTATATAACATTTTTTTTTTGTTTAATTTTCAATAACACTTGAAAGCTACTGAAATCCTTCTATTTGACTGGCGGATGGAAATTTGTTTACATCATTGCGCATTTGTCAATATAACATGTACATGTATAATGTATTTATAAAACGGTACCAATTAGGGATTTCCTCCTTTTCCCTTTCTTTGGTTTCTAACCTGTAACTGAATGTATTATCTACCGCTTTCATTCCCTTATATCTATCGTCTTTCTATATCCCCTCCGTTCTACACCTTTTTTTCTCTGAGTTCTACTCATTATATCTGTTTCATCTTCCTTCTTCCCGATTTGGATTACGAGGTATATACCCGCCCCATCCCCCTCAATCCTTTATGACTTTTTCTTCTCAGTACCTGTCATTTTACATTACAGCTAGCGTCCCTCCCCCATCTCTCTCTTTCATCATCGGGAACGGTTCCAAGAGAATGCCTCGTTTTGGCCAACTTGTATTGATCAGAGAGAGTGCATTTGTGGACCTCTCTCGTCCTATTGCATCGTGGTCATCATGTCTAAAAATTTGAGGGTTTTCCCCAGTTTCTCAAATAATGTCCCGAAAACCTTTTGTAACTGTCATTTTACGATAAATTTTATATCATCTTCCATTTTCTATTTTGATAACGTGGGTAGATATCTTTTGCAAAATACAATATGATGAAGATCATCATCATCGTATAAAAATGCGCGACTAAACTATTTTTTGTGAGCTTGGGGCTTAGGGTTATGGCAAGACAGAGGCCTCAATCTTTCACTAAAAGTAATTTTCTTTTTTAGATTTTTTCATAAATTATATGTCTCTTTTAAATCGATTTTCCACGAAGCTATTATAATGATAAAATGATTTTGTTCCTAAAGTTTGCGCACCGGTATTCGATTTGTGATATCCTGCTTTTTTTCAAAGATTTAAACGAATAAAAGTTAAGTCTGAAATCATACCTCCCAACTCTCTACTTTTCACTCTCTACGCTTCTTTCTTTAACTTACTATTTCCTAAAAAAGATCCATGATAGCAATTACTGAAAGTAGGAGAAAGTATTTTTTCTTGAATAAATTATAGCATCCGCAATCATAAGTGTTTTTTATTTGTTCTTTCGTTTTGTTCCGAGTATCTCCTTCGTTTTGTTCTATTGTCTCCTTGATTTTCACAACCGAAAACAAAGTGATGAATAAATCATTAAAAAATTCACAATAATTAGAATTAATTTTTGTCACAATCGTTTTAATCGTTCAATCTAATAGTACAGAGGCGGCGGAGTTGGTAGGAAGTTTCAGTCCTCACCCCTTTCAGCAAACATGTACAAAAAAATCCGAAATCTATATAAATTTGTGATTTTTTGGCAGGTCCACTCCCTCCCACATTCAGCTCAACCCCTTTGTTTGAGTGGCCGATCAGACATTCTTTTGTTCGGCCGATATCATCAACTACAAGGACGTTTCCCTTTTGAAAAGAGCAGAAGATGAATGATGTGCTACACTGCTTTCTTTTCTGTTTTTTTTTAGAACAGTAGACAAAAATAATGAGAAGAAGAGGGATGATAGGGAGAGAAAAGGTTCAAAAGTGCACCGAGTTCAGCTCAAAGTACTAAGACATTACAAGCTTTTTGTTTTCCTGAAAAACACTCGATCGATGAAACCAAGAAGGTATCATTCCATCTAGAGTGATATCTTCTTGATTAAACAAATAAGACGAAAATACTGAATAAACGTGTAGCTTATTACGTGACGATCTTGCAGAAAAGATGTTAAGGCCTGGTCACATCGCCCGAGCGTTGTTGGAGCGGTCTCGGAGCGGAGAGAAAAAAATCATCACCGCTCGTTATCGTTCACCATTTTCGATTTTTGTTTTTAGATTTTTTCCCAAATTTTGTGAGCGAAATTCGACCCTCTCTCCCTACCGCTCCACGACCGCCCCAACAACGCTCGGGCGGTGTGACCAGGCCTTTAGCGTAAATACCATAAGAACAAGGATATGGATCATATCACGTGATCAGAAAAAAAATCACGTGATCAGGTCTTGTGCGCGCGCGTACGTGCTCGTCACAGAATTTATCATCATAGATTATCATCGTCATAGATACACCAGGCGTATTGAATTTGAAGATAGCAATTTAGAAATAATTTGTTTACAGGTACATTTACAGTTCCAAAAAGACGTGTATGTAATTGGCTTATACAGGCCGCCATCTACGGGAGTCGAATTCTTTGACAAACTCTCTGACGTATTAGAAAGATTGCAATGTTCCCTAGTGAACAACAATCGTGAAATGTTTATTCTTGGTGACACAAACTGTGATTACTCAATTAACGCTAGAAACAGCTGAAGAAATAAAATTAAAAGGGTCATGGATCCGTACAATCTAAAACAGATAATAAACTCACCGACCCGGGTTACAAATACGTCTAGCACAATAATTGATCAGATATTTACTACAAACCATGATAATATATTATGTAAAGGTACAATTATCACCTCTATAAGTGATCACTTTATGGTATTTGCTATAAGACGCAAGTATAAAGGTCAGAAAAGCTGGGAGAACATTACAAATACGGTCTTTCAAAAATGTTACTCCAAGCAATTTTAATGAAGAATTTTTTAATGTAAATCTGTTATCGAAATAGGTTTATAAAGGAAATAGTGGCAGGGGTTTTAGCACATAACAATTGCGGAAAAGCTGAAAAACCCGTCGTAGCTAAGTGAACGACTAGCTGGGCTTCCACAGAAGCCCGTCGCACGCAAAGTTCTTACTTCATTCTTACGATTTTGTCTCTTTCTTCTAATCTTCTTACTTCTTGCCTTCTTTCTTCTTACCTTCTCTCTTCTTACTTCCTTTCTTCAGAAGTCAGTAATATAGTCGTCCCAGCGGGTAGGTGGTTTCCTCCTCCTTCTGGGTCGTTGGTTGGGTTGCCCCTCAGTGTTTGTGTCGGTGTATGGATTGGTTATCGTAGCCCCTGGATATCGATTGGTCTGTCTTTGAGTTGTCGCCCCTGGGGTTTGGTAGGTTTCTGGCATTGGTAGATCATCTCCCCGGGTTGGTATAGTTGGTTTGGTTGGAGCATTTGGTCTGGGTTGTTGTTCATTTGGTAGGTCCCCTCTCTGGTTGGGTGTGATGTCATCTCCTGGTGTAGGTAGATTGTCGTCTGGAACAGTTTCTTGCAATAAGCTTTCTCTCCAGGCTTCTGTGTCATTGGTAATTGTTTGATCCTGGTTTTGCATCACAGAATTTACCAATTTGAATTGGCTGCCATCTCTGTATACCTCTCGACCATCAGTTATTCGTCTGGCAGCTACAGAAGATCCATCAATTCTGTATACCACATAGAATGCTGGTTCAAATGCTGTTGTCCATTTGTTTCTCTTTTGTTGTTTGAGTAGGACAAAGTCTCCAAGCACTAGGTTGTGTGATTTTGTGTTTCTGTTTTCCTTTTGCTGTTTCAACCTTTCTTTGTACTGTTTGTCTCTTTCATTTACCCTTGTGTCTCTGTCTGTGGTTGTCTTCTGTGGCTCGACATAGTCTAACTTTGTTCTCACTGGCCTTCCCATCAGAGCTTCGTATGGCGTCACCTGTGTGGCTGGATGGGGTGTAGATCTATAACCCATGAGCATTTCATGCACTGCTATTTCCCGATTTTGTTTTTGCAAGTGCGTGATCTGTTCGACTTTGTTTAGCGTCTTCATGAAAGCTTCTGCTTCTCCATTTGCTCGGGCATGGTCTGGTGTGACCGTTTTATGCTCGAATCCCTCTTCCTTTGCGAACTCTTTGAACTCCTTGGAATTAAAAGGTGGTCCATTATCTGTTTCCACTCTGTTGGGTATCCCATGGGTGGCAAACATCTTTTTCATCTTGGTTCTTGTTGCCTTGAAGGAAGTAGAATGAGTCGTCTCTACCTCTGGATACCTCGTTCTTTTGTCTACAGCAACTAGGTTGTAGTGGCCATCTGGATATGGACCTCCAAAGTCTACTGCGATTACATCCCAAGGTTTGTCTGGTATTGTGGTCATTTTGATTGGTTCCTGCCTGTGCTGTTTAGTGGTGACTTGACATTCATAGCATTGGCCTATCATCTGTTCTGTCAGTGTATTCATCTCTGGGAACCAATATTTCTCTCTGAGCATTTGTTTTGTTTTTGTCATGCCCAGATGTCCCATTTTGTGAGCAGCTTTGATCACTTTTCTTTGCAGGGTGGCTGGTATGACAATCGTATTCAGTCTGAAGATCATACCCTCAGCGATGTATAGCTCATGTCTAATAGGATAGAATGGCTTGATGTCATCATCTTTCCTGAATGCTTCCCAGTCATCTCTGGTGATCCTCTGTTTGAGTTTGCTCAGTTGTGGGTCTTGTGTAGTTTCATCTTTGACCTTGTCAAGGACAACTGCATGTTCATCCATGACAATTTGCTTGATCATCTTTTCTGTCTTGTCGGATCCTGTTTCTGGCAATGGATGTCTAGACAGAAAGTCAAGTGGATCTGCTTCATCTTTGCCTGGTTCATATACTAGTTCATAGTCCACGTCTTGCATGTCCATTACCCATTTCTCTATTCTTGGTGGTAGCTTGGCTGTTGGCTTGTTAAACATGGGTACAATGGGTTTGTGGGCTGTCACTATTTTGAATCTTGGTGCACCAAGAAGATACATTCTCAGCCTTTTCTTAGCCCAGTGGATGGCAAGGGCGTCCTTCTCCGTCTGGCTGTACCTCTTCTCAGCTTGCGTCATAGTTCTGCTGATGTAGTGCACCGGTTGAATCCCTCGATTGGTATATTGGAACAATCCTGCTGACAGTCCATCATGGAAACTAGCTTCAGTACGAAGGATAATCTCCTTAGAAGGGTCGAAGTATGTGATTGTGTCTTCACTCGTGATGCTGTCCTTCAATCTCTGAAATGCCTCCTCCTCTTTGTCTCCCCAGACAAATTTGACATCCTTCTTAGTCACTTCTCTCAGTGGTGCGGTCAGACTAGAGTATTTGGGTATGAATTTTGACAGATATCCAATCATCCCAAGAAAACTCCTTACTGCTCCCTTGGATTCTGGTCTCTTACTGTCTTTTACCGCCTTCACCTTGTCCTCAGTCGGTTTCAGACCATCTTTCGTGAACATGTATCCGTAGAATTCAATCTCTTCAACAGCGAACTGGCATTTGTCATTGTTAAAGGTGACATTGAAGTCTGCAGCTCTTTGTAGTACTTGTTGGAGGGTCTGGTTGTGATCTGATAGCGTCTTCCCACCTATCAGTATGTCATCCCTCTGTGTCAGGCAGTAGGGAATGTCGCCCAAGATCCTCTCGATGACCTCATCAAATAAATCCTGTGAAGATTTTTGCACCAAATATTAGTCTCCTCGGTCTCATATTACCCCAAGGTGTACTAAATGTGGCAACACCTCTTGATGCTGGATCCAATAGTAGTTGGTGATACCCCTGTTTCATGTCCAGTTTGGAGAATATTCTGCAATCGTGGAACTTGTACATGAAATCTTCCACAATAGGTGTTTGTGTGATTCGACTCCTATCCATGTGCTTGTTCACAACTCTCAAGTCCACGCTCGCTCTAATCATGTGTGGTTCCAGTTCCTCTTTCGGTGTACCATCAAATCTTGGTTTTGGTTGGACAACCAGTGGTGAACACCAAGTGACTGGTTCATCTTCTGGAATCTCTTCAAATATCTCCTCTTCAATACACTGTTCTAGCCACTTCTTCAATGGTTTCTGGAGATAGAATGGTACTGGTCTGGGTTTTTGTGTCACAGGACTCGCATCAGGATGCATGTGGAATTTAGCATAGATATCCCTGTCATTCCTACAATCGTAGATCTTGCCAATTCCTTCAAATCTCTCTTTGTATTGGTCCACTATCTCCTGTACTCGATTGATTTGTTGATACTTTCTGTACCTTCTCGACTTTCAACTCATTTTCCTCCTTGAGAGAGCCATCTGGTCGTATTTCCATCATCCCTAGAGCAATTGATGTGTCTTCTGCAAGCAGCGGGAGAGAATTTATTTTGCCTTTCACAACAAAGAATTGGGTTTCTATCCCTCTGGTCTCATTTTGAATGATCGTCTTGAATTTCCTTTTTACTCGCAGATCAGTTTGGAGTGTTGATATTTTGACGTCAGTTGGTTCAAGCTGTATGTCTGCATCTGTTCTGTGGAGAAGAGCTTTGAATTGATGTTCATCCATCACGTTTACATCAGCTCCACTGTCAAGTTCAACATGTGCATCTAGGTTTGCAATTTTGACATATGCTTTCCTGTTTGAACCTCCTACCTTTCTAATGACAGTTTTCACTTTACTCAGGTGTGATACAAATTCATCATCTGAACTTGTCTCAGAATTGTCATTGGTTTCAGTCTTCCTCACTCTGTGTTTCTCTGGGTGGTCTTTCTTTTTCTGCCTCTGTCCAGTTTTGCACACAGCAGCGAAATGGTTTGCCTTACCACACTGTTTACATTTCTGTCCATAGGCTGGGCATCGTTGACCTTTGACATGTTTGTCATATCCACAGTATGTGCATCTTGTCTGCTTTCTCTCATCTGTTGATGCTGTTTGTTTCTGATTCTTCTTGTCTGGTATCCATCTTTTCTTTTGCAGCTTTGCTACATGTTTATCATTTGGGGTTTCATTCCTCATTTCATTCATTTGCATCTTGACATCTTCCAGTTGTGATGCTTCACTAAGCAATTGTGAGAGTGTCCACTGCTTCCCAATAGCTTTCTGAATTAGTACTGGATTTTTTATTGTTTGGATAAGGTGTTCCATTATTCTCTCATCTGTTGTTGCCCCAAATTCACATTCTGCTGCTTTTTCTCTCACTCTGGCAGCATAGGCAATCGTGGATTCCCCTTCATCCATTCTTGTTTTGAGAAAGATGTATCTGGCATGGTGCTTATTTCTCTTTGGTTTATAATAGTCATCCAGTTTATTCTTGATTTTACTGTAGCAATCTTGACTAGCACCGCCTTCTATATCTGGCAATGATTTGGCTAATCTGGAAATTTCCTTGCCCCCGTAAATCATTAGTGCATCAGCTTTATCTTGAGCCTCAGTTATCTTGAAATATCTAAACTCTCTTTCCAATCCCTCAATCCAATCCTCCCACGCCTTACCCGTGGTCATCTGATTATCTGTATGGACAAACGGACCAGTCTTTAGGTTCCTCGTCTCCGTAATATTTATAATTTGTTCTGCCATTCTGATATGCACACAAAATTCAATGGATGGACTGTATGGTACTCACACTGCACGTCACCGTGGTTCGGGCCAATCTCCGACGGGCAAAATCAGTCAAAACACCAAATCATCATCCTTCCGTAGTTTGCAAGGGTCGCCAATGTAACATCTGACATCTCAGTATACGCATAGTTAATCACACGACTAACTAATAATGATAACTCAGTTCACATGATAACTCAGTTCACTTGTATAATCCGTTCTCTCTATTGCGCAACATCAAAACATCGTACAATACCCGTGGCACTATTGTCGCTAGTCTAATTCCAAGACACTACAGATGTTCTCAGCGACTTCCTCACGAATACCAAGGTGTATAAATACATCTCATAGCAAATCGTAAATGTTTTCATCTCGATCCTCTGGTAATCCATAAAACAGAAGATATGAGCGCCGATTGTAGATCTCCATTTGTAGTAACTTAATTCACTTCAGCTGGGAGATTTCTAGGGCCATTTTTCTTCCAAACCGGGTTACTTCCATTGTCCTAGATCGATGATTCTATCAGAATTAGATATGACCGAAGCTTCAACATCTTCTAAATTAGAATTAATGGAGGTTAGTTCTCTGGTCAAGGCTTCTAATTTCACGCCGCAAACACCAGCAGAAGACTCTATAACAGATCGGTACACATCCGCAAGCGTAGGTACAATTTGAGCCGGACGTGGAGGTGCGGCAGCAGACGGGCTAGTATGGGCCGGTTCACTAGTCCCTACGGCTTTACTCTGAGAAGAGGGTGCGGTTTTAGATCTGGTAGCAGGACCGGGAGGAGGCATGTTGAGTGATGAGACAACAAAATTACAGCTTAGAGAACTTGTGATAACCAAAAGCGTATATATTATGTCCCAGTTAGTAAAGTCAAAAGTTTATGAAAAATTATGACTGACCGTTCAAAGTGTTCGTGTTAGAAAAAAAAATCGGCTTTGTCTATACAAGAACCGCTGATTTACACATCCGTCTCCGACGACAACATGGCGCTATATGACCCACCCCCTCTAAAAATTCACCAATTTGGAGCCCCCATTGAGACAAAAAGGCATTTCTTATATATAGTTCTGCCCTTTTTTCACCCTTGAAACCATTTGGGGAGAAAAGAATAACGGAATTTTCCAATAAATAGGCAATAATGCAAAGGGGAAAAGGGTGATTTTGACAACCCCCAGAAGGGATAAGGCTTTTATTTGCTACCACATCTTTATAGCTGATAGAGCAAAGCCTATTCTTTCCTCTCGATTTTAAGGCAGCAAAAATACCGGTTGCCAAATACCGAAAATTAGTGGGGTAATTACTATTACAGCCGCCTAAAGGAGATAGGCTTCGATTTGCCAACACTTCTTTATATGAAGCTAATAGAGCAAATCCTAATTTTTCCTCTCTAAGTCATTGCAAGAAAATAGAAATTGCTGTACTATAATAGTAGAAACACCCTTTTGCCTATGGGTGATCCAAAATTGGGAATGTCCAACAGATAGTCAAATACCGAAAATTGGTAAGTTACATTCTGCAGCCCCCTGAACATTCTGAAGGGGATAGGCTTCGATTTGCCAACACTTCTTTATAGCTGATAGAGCAAAGCCTGCTCTTTCTTCTTCAAGTCATTGCAAGAAAATAAAATTGGCTGTATTATAATAGTAGAAATGCGCTTTTGCCTCAATGTGTGATCCAAAATGGTGAAATATCTAAAAAATAGGCAATATAGGGGGGGGGAGGTTGACTTAGACAGTCCCTGAGAGGGCTATAGGGCTCGACATTCCAGCGCTTATTTATATGTAGCTGGTATAATCTCTTCCTCTCTAAATGGTTCGAAATCAATAAAATGTAGTGCACAACAAAGCAAAAACGCGTTTTGGCCTCAATTGGTCCAACATTGTGTATTTTCGAATAATTTGGCAATATTAAGCAAAAGCTCTCCCTCCTAGACTGTGTGACGGTCGCTAAAATTGTGACCTTCCGTGGGGCAGCAAATACAACCACGGTTCTTGGACATGATAATATGTAAAATATTATGAGTGAATACATGCAACTTGTTGTCATCGGTAAATTCTGCTCCCGACCTCAAAATTAAAATAATAATATGCGAAATCGTACCATTGATTCGACTGGAAATTCCGCCATTCACCCCGTGTGTTAAGGACTTCCGCGAACGCGCGCGAGCGTGTATTGAATTGAATGTGAATTGAATTTATTTCCGTTAAAAACAGAAAACAATACATATAAAATTATACATATGGATTGGTAAATAGAAAACGGGAGGATGGCCCTACTCAGCAGCATCAATCATGGTGCTGCTGGTCTACCGAGGGGTCCTCATATAACATAAAAGAAAATTACACAAATATAAATTATACACAATATAAAAATAACATACCAAAACAATAAGAAATAAAACTAATCGGTCATAACATCTAGCCCCCCACCCCACTACTTTAACACACCCTACATTTCAATGCATATGAATTGAGCAACAGATAATAATGTACAGTCAGACCCAATTTAAGATATTGTTATTAACTACGTTATTAAATGAGCTAAAAGAAACAGAACATTTATCATCACGTGGCAATTCATTAAAATATGTCGTACCCCTGTATGAAAACATTCTTCTACAGTATTCAGTCCGTGGTTTAGGGAGAGAAAGATTTTTATCACAACGGTATGGAAGCTTAAAAGTGCCACCGAGATGTTGAGATAATTATCTCGGGAAGTCGACATCTTGATAGCAAAGGATAAGATGACGAGATCCCAGATCTCATCATGTCGACATCTTTAAGAAGAGATGATGAGATGACAAGATCCTGGATCTCATCATGTCAACATCTTTAAGAAGAGATGATGAGATGACAAGATCCCGGATCTCATCATGTTGACATCTTGTAGAAGAGACGATGAGATGACAAGATCCTGGATCTCATCATGTCAACATCTTTTGGAAGAGATGATGAGATGACAAGATCCCGGATCTCATCATGTTGACATCTTTTAGAAGAGATGTTGAGATGACAAGATCCCGGATCTCATCATGTCAACATCTTTTAGAAGAGATGATGAGATGACAAGATCTCGGATCTCATCATGTCAACATCTTGTAGTAGAGATGATGAGATGACAAGATCTCGGATCTCGTCATGTCGACATCTTTTAGAAGAAATGGTCAGATGACAAGATCTTCGATCCATGATCATGTCATCTAATCATCTCTTCTACAAGATGTCGACATGACGAGATCTTGTCATCTCATCATCTCTACTAAAAGATGACGACATGACGAGATCCCGGGATCTTGTCATCTCAACATCTCTTCTTAAAGATGTAGACATGACGAGATCCAAGATCTTGTCATCTCATCATCTCTACTAAAAGATGTTGACATGATGAGTTCCGGGATCTTGTCATCTCATCATCTCTTCTAAAAGATGTTGACATGATGAGATCCGGGATCTTGTCATCTCATCATCTCTTCTAAAAGATGTTGACATGATGAGATCCGGGATCTTGTCATCTCATCATCTCTTCTACAAGATGTCAACATGATGAGATCCGGGATCTTGTCATCTCATCATCTCTTCTACAAGATGTCAACATGATGAGATAATTATCTCAACATCTCGGTGGCACTTTTAAGCTTCCATACAACGGAGAGAATATTTATGAGTAGAAAACTGAAATATATTATTCAAGTAAGGCGCACTAAGACCATTCAGACTCTTATACACCATTGAAAGAGTATGCTTTATACGCCTTGATTTTAATGACTCCCAGTTTAAGAGTTGATGAACAGTATGGTTTGATATATATTTATACGGATTAATTTTTAGTATTATTCTGCAAGCTCTATTTTGTATTTTTTGCAATTGTTGGGTACATTTCAAATTTGATGAATCAAAGACTACATCAGCATAATCAAACAATGGCAAAATTACTGAACGATAAATTAATTTCAGACTATCCTCATTTAAAAATGAACGAAGCCGACCAAGGAAATTTACTAATTTACTGGTTTTAGCACAAAGTTTATCAATGTTGGCAATTCCATTTTAACTCTGGATCAATAAAGACCCCCAAATATTTCACAAATTCTTTAGACTGAATATATTTTCCTGAAATTCTGACATTAAGAGATTTGTGCACAGACAACATGTGACGTGACCCAAATAACATACTTTCAGTTTTGTTGATATTAAGACTTAATTTACTTAAACACATCCATTCGTATATACGATTTAGGTCGGCATTTAAATTGCTTTCAATGAGATTTACGTCATTATCAGAAAAATACAAAACAGAATCATCAGCGTATGGATGGATTTGACAGTGCTTAACTTGTTTAACTATGTCATCTATATTTATAGTAAATAAAATAGGGCCCAATATTGAGCCTTGTGGTACTCCATAACTTACAAGCAGAGGATCAGATAACGTAGAGCTAATGAATGTACTGATTTGACGATTACTCAGATAACTTTCGAACCATATGAGACTATCATTAGATATGCCAATTGATTTAAGTTTCTCCAACAAAGTATGATGCTCGACCGTATCGAAAGCCTTTTTCATATCGATAAAAATGGTTCCAGTATAGAAACCAGAGTCAGTGGCGCGTAGCCAATCATCCGTAACTCGAATAAGAGACGTTATGGTCGAATGTTTTTTCCTAAAACCAGACTGTTCCATTGAAAGTATATTATTAGTTCTTAGATACTCGGTTAACTGTTTTTTAACTACTATCTACATAATTTTGGAAACAGAAGAGAGTATAGCGATTGGACGATAATTTGAAGGGGATGATTTGTCACCCGATTTATGTAAGGGAATTAACTTAGCCTGTTTCCATCTTATTGGTACGACACCATCTGACAATGATTTGTTTATAAGGTAAGTAAGAGAACGGACAATGATGGGGGCAGACAATTTGAGCATTTTCAACAGATTTCTTGTTTTTCAAGCCACATATGATATTGAATACCTCGTCTTCAGTTACAGTATGAAGCGAAAAAAAAGATTCGGTAGAATCACAATGAGAGGAATTATGGGGAACTGTTTGAGGTATATTAGCAGCTAGGTCAGCGCCAATGTTTGCAAAATAGCTATTGAATATATTAGCTCTGGGTTTATCTTTTTTGGTTGTATCAGTGGATTTCGATACGTCTTTAGGCATCACTGATTTAAGAATAGTCCACACATCATTTTTAGTATTTGTCGACGATATTTCATTCAAAAAGAAGGATCGTTTACGTTTTCTAATCTTGCTTGTGACCAAGTTCCGCGATTTCTTACATCGGGTCCACAGTTCACCGTACTTCCTCTCCAAAAGTTTTCTTTGAGATTCCACTGTTTCCGTCAACAAATTATATTTAAGTTTCATAGCTTTTGCTTTACACCTGTCTCTCTCATTTATCAACTTTACAATATCAGGACACATCCAGGGAGGGGAATTGTTTTTAACACGTCTTTTACGGATTGGCATATGTTTGTTAACACCTTCAAAAACGAGATTCTCCCATTATTCCACAGCTTCGTCAATATCATCTTTATCAGAGACAAGTTGCCAGGGTTGTAATTTTAATTCCTCAATATATGCGTTAGGATCAAAGTTTTTCATTTTTCTATACGTCATGGTGAGAGGTGCATAATTAGTAATATGGTGCTTCCAAACCAGAAAACAAATAGAATGGTCAGAAATACCAGAGTGTATAATACCATGAGATGCAACCATATCAAAACAATTAGTCAACATGTGATCAATAAGACTGCATGAGTCTTTTGATATCCTTGTATATTCTTCGGTGTTAATCTGGGATAAAGAATAAATATTATGAATTTGGTTTAAGTGTTTAGTCTCATTACTTAAATTCTGTTTCTTAATGTCACATTTTAGATCACCAACAATAACAATGTTTTTACCAAATGAATCAAGGAAAGAGAGTAATTTTTCATGATAATAAAAAATTCCGATGGAACTATTTGGAGGACGGTACCATTTAATTAGAATAAAAGATCTCGAGTGGTTGGTACCCACCAACAATGGAATGGCTTCGATATGTTCCAAGCTACTGTGATGTAACAGCTGAAATTGAAGGTTGTTTTTTACAAAAATTGCTACACCTCCACCATTTCTATCTTTCCGTATTAATTGGTAGCCATCTACATGGACTTCATTATCTAAAACAGAGCCATGAAGCCAAGTTTCATTTAACGATATAATATGCACATTATTTTCTATCAATAGAGTCTTGATTTCTGAAAAGTTGCGGAGTAAACTGCAAACATTCAAATGTAGCATTATGAGACCTTTTTGGTGATTTAGATCTTTAAATTTCACATTTTTATCTCCCTGTTTATCAGGATGAGACTGAAAGAACGAAGATTGTGTGGATGCTACGAATGAGCAAGTCTTGTCATTATCTTCATCAGATATGTAGTTAGGCAAGTATTGAAACAAACATTTGGGACATTTCCAGTATAAAAATATCACATAATGGATCATCATAATCAACAATACTAATTCCAACACATGCGATGTGAACCCATTTATGACACATTGTACAGCGTATTCCCTTCTGGTTGTGTTTTACAGGTTTAGAACAAACTAACACAAGAAAAAATCCTGACCATTGAAACGAAAAAAAATAAATAAACAATTAAATAAATAAATTACTGAATGAAATTAAAATCAAAGTTCAAACTAGCAAGAGCTAAAACAGCAGGATGCACCAAATTTCAAAGAGTACAATGTTGCATACAAAGCAAAGTACAACTGAGTTTATTTTCAAACTGATCAAATATTGTCCAAGTCTCCTAAATGCGTGATGAGACGTTTTATTGTTTTTCCACCACTGGCTGGGAGCAACGCGAAAATCCTTCCGTCAGCGGACCACGAAGCAAGAACCTTTTGACAGTTTTTCACTTTGTGTAGAAGCGTGCGTTGGGCCTGGTGAGATCCTCCTCAATGCCCAACTTTGACCCCTTGAGGACACGCCTCTTCGAAAGGATCAGACTGCGCATGCGGTAAGAGAGAACTTGAATATTATAGTTCGCGGTCGTTCCGATTGCTTGCTGTTTCACGCCGCTTTTCCACCAGCAGTTGAATTGCTATCTTGTTTGTTTGATGAAAGACGATGAGACCTTTCAATGTCATCTTTTGACAAAGCAACTTTAAGCTTTTCATTTGCTAAACGGCAGATTAAGTCGTCAGTGTTCTCACCATCAGACTCGCCAATTCCATAAAATCGCAAACAGTTTCGGCGCGAGTATTGTTCCTGGTCGTTTGCAGCTCGCTCAACTTTATCCATCGCTGATTGTTGTTTCTTGATGGTTGTTTTTAATCCTTCGATCTTTTTATCCTGATTACAAAGTCGGCGCTCCAATTCGAAGATTTTTCCTTCATTCACTTCGATCCGACTTAAGCTCTTATTCAGCTCATCCTGAACCACATCTCGTACCGCTTGGCGAACGGTTTCAAGAAATTGCTCTCCCTTTATGAAGCGCTTAATTGCCTCATCAGATATTTGCTCCACGGTATTCCGGGTAATAGATGGCGCCATGTTGAACAATATACAGACTCAAAATAATGTGTTTGAAGAAGAGGGGCCAAGTACACACTCAGAAAACGTGAAGATACGAGCTTTTTCCAGTTAAGAGATGGTAAAATGAGAGATACTGATATAATCGCAGCTATGTGCGGCGGATGTAAAATGAATTAGTATCAGAATGTAGAGTTAATCAGATGTAACGAGTAATCTGAACAAGTTATCAAAGTAAATTTAACAATATGTGGATATGCGAACAATCTTTAGGGCCTCAGGACATACATATACATAATTTGAAGGAAAGTCAGCTGTAGACCAAAAATGTATGGTGCATCCAATTATACCAAAAACTTATTCAAAACATACTTCAAAAAGTTGAACTCGGCGCAAGTCATTATTCAATTTGGCTTCTTCGTATGTTACCTGTGTTGCACTACAAGACGATGTAGTACATATTGTACGGTATTGGTATATCACGATCATATTATGTCAAACAGCTCTCGATCTTCAAAATACGGCTAAAATCAAGCAAGTTAGCTCACCAAACAATCAGATGAACAAAATATGTAAACTTCGGAGTACATTCCAGTAGTTAGCCAGACAGATTTACGAAGATTTTAGTGAAAATAAAAGTCAAATTCGGGAGAACAGACATAGCAGTTGTAGCGTACAATGCATGTAACCTTGTTCGCGTTTATATTTTTTATTCGTTGTACATGATATACGTTACAATACAAAATGTAAGATGCGAATAAGACGTCGTCGTGTTTTGACAGCAAAAATGACGATTTATCACTAGCAAATGTATGCTACATGCACGTCTTAACCAAGGAAAGAGGGCCAGTAAATTTCTTTCAAGTAAAGAGCTAGAACAAATTTAAGCCTTTGCTGCATTCGTTGATGTAGACTACCTGGGACTTCAGAATAAAAATAGCTATTCGTGCAGCAGAGAAGTTTGCGATTGACTTGCATGCAGCCCGGCCCCGGGAGACCAGCCCGACCAGCATTTCAGCAAGATCCGAATGGATCAAAATAAATATAGATGTACCGCGTTTACATCTTGCCCAGAGCCAGGTCAAACATCGTTCGTATCACCAGCATTCAGCAATCAAGCGATCGAAGGTAATTTGTTTTCACTTTGTGCTCTTGCATTTCACTCTCTGCAAAAGTGAAGCGGTGCAAACTTTGATGATTTTTGTATAGGTCTACATCTAGATTTCTTAATTGAGTCGATGAATAATGTGACTCATGACTTACTTCGTCTTCTATTCATACGCTTGTAAATGTGGCGGTGAAGTAAGTCATGACATGAGTCACATTATATTTTGAAATATGGCTGCTGCTTAAGTGACAGTGTGTTTAATGACCTCTCCCTAGATACTTCATTATCACCATAGATACCATCTCTCCATCGTTTATTTCTTTCTTCGTATATATTTCTTACTACCCTTGTTAACTTGGAACAAAGAATATTCAACAACATGTCTAATAAAGGAGATAAATCAGTTAATAAATCCGTGTTTGAGACCAGAGGAAGATTTAACATCTTGAACGATGAGCTGGAAGGTGATGCTGCCGAGTCTACTGGCCCAGCTGACCATGCTCCACCACTCCCCCTGGCCTTACCTCAGCTTACAGTCCACCTTAAAGCTGCAACAGACAATTTCGAGAAAATTATGGAAAAGGCTGTCAAGAGGTCCAGAAGACTTTGGAATTCGAGAGTCATAGGATAAGTGAATTGGAAAGAAAAAACCTGGACCTGGAGAAGCGCCTTGAGAGGCTAGAGAAGGCAAACCAAGTACTAGAAAAGAGGGCTGCTAGCCAAGATGTTGAGGCAAACTTGGCTGAACGAATAGCGAAGAAAGATAACTTTCGTGTTGTAGGATTCAGTGAAGCGGAGGATGGCAAAGATGAGGATTGCATCAAGATTGTGGAAGAAATTCTTTCATCAAAGTTCAGACTAAAAATGATTGTAGAAAGTGCTCGGCGTGTGGGAAGCAAAGGAGCAAAACCTAGACATATAGGTTACAGCCCGATAGACCGCGGGTCCGATAGACCGCGGGTCCGTTAGACCGCGGGTCCGATAGACCGCGGGCCCGATAGACCGCGGGTCCGATAGACCGCGGGCCCGATAGACCGCGGGTCCGATAGTCCGCGGTGTGTGTAAAATTATCATCATGACAATATAATGAAATTCATGTCATAAAGAGGTCAAAAGGTCAATGATACGAGTCCATGGGGTTCTATAACGATGACCCACAGGACAATCGCCCCCTGACATCTACTTCAAGGAAAATATTATCCCCATATTTTTATCGTCGGGGACTGTTACCCCCCCCCCCCGGAAATATACCCTCTAGACGCCATACGGAGCCTCTAAAATGCCATCGACTTGACGACATGGCGAGATACTTTATCTTGCCATATCGACTAAATAAGCTTATTATGTCCGCATGGCGAGATACGTTATCCTGCCAAGTCAGTCCACTTATAAAAAGTTATGTGTCAACAGTCAACATGACGAGAACATGGCGATTCATCGGGATTCTTGCCGGGACTTGTACACTTCATATCTCGCCATGTGGACATATGGACTTGACAAGATAGAATATATCGCTATGTCGAAATAATAAGCTTATTAATTACTTAGGCGGCGAAGCGGGGGGGGGGGCTTTCCCCCTAAATTTTTAGTTGAGAACCTTTTTTTGGTCGTCAATATCTTTTCTACGTCCCCCCTCCCTAAATTGAGGTAGACCACCCTAAAATATTTTTGCCCCCCCCCCCTAATTTTGGTTGATAACCTTTTTTTTCCTTGTCAAAATATTTTGGTGGTCCCTCCTAAAATTTTGGTTGATTTGCTTGTCAATTTTTTACCTGTGTCCATCACAAAGTTTCAGGTGGATCCCCCTAAATGTTTTGCCTTCGGCCGCCAATGATTAATTAAGACATGGTAAGATAAAGTACCACGCCATGTCGTCACGTTAAGGCATTTTCACAATTATTATTTTCATAATTATAATCTGGGACAATTGTCTGGAGAGTAAATTTCTGGGGTGGGGGGGGGGGGGGGGGGGGGGGTAACAGTCCCCGGCGGTAAAAAATATGGGGATAATATTTTCCTTGAAGTAGTTGTCAGGGGGTGATTGCCCTAATGGGTTATTGTTATAGAACCCATGCAGGCGCGGATCCAGGATTTCGTGGGGAGGGAGGGGGAGCAAATTTCATGTTTGGCGCCCATGTGTACTTTTCGAAAAATGGCGCCTACTCCCTCCCGGTCAGACTAACTTAAATTATCTTATAATCACATTAAAAAAGAAATAAAGACCACTTTTTAATGTGTTCTTGAAAAAAAATCCATGAATACATAAATACCAAAAGGTAGGGGACACAGGGGCGGTTCCAGCCTTCGCCAATAGGGGGGGGGGGCGGAAATTTGTTTTCAGCCATATTTTCCCCGATCGGCAGCTCGAAGATAATTTTTGTTTGTTTCTTTGAAGGGGTAGTCCTTATTAGTCACTTCTTGGCTTTATTCTCATAAATTAATACATAATATCATAATCCTCATTTATATGATGCGAGCGCGAAGCGCGAGCTAATTTTTTGGGAAATTTTATGTATTTTTTCCTAAAAGTTGAACTGATTCTGGGCAATGTTTGTTATCCTGAAAAAGACATGTATGCAACTTAATAATTACTACGAACGCAAAGCGCGAGGGGAAATGAACTGATGAAAAGATACCTGTTAAATTTGATTTGACAATCAAATAATGCGAGCGCGAAGCGCGAGCTGAATCTCTTCGAAATTTTCACCCAAAGAAAGGAAATTCTAAGCACTTTTTATTAACTCAAGCAGAATAGGTATATGAGAAAACAAATAAATCAAGCGCGAAGCGCGAGCGGAAAATTTCTAGATTTAGTTCCATAATATTTACTGAACAAGACACTCTATTCATGATTTGTAAATCCTAAAAATATGAGTATTAATAATACGAGCGCAAAGCGCGAGAAAAAAAATTATACGTTTTGAACTGGTACCTGTTGAAAAGGTACCTGTTAAGGACTGCTTGCACTTAGCCATGAAGGCGTCACATATTTCAACAATCAAAAAATGCGAGCGCGAAGCGCGAGCTTAACATTTTTGAACTTTTTTAAAGAAAGAATGGAAAATTTCAATCAGTTTTTGTAATCGTGAACAGGATAGCTATGTAATTTAACGATTGATGCGAGCGCGAAGCGCAATCAGAAAAAAAAGAGATTTAGACCTAAAAGGGGGCCACTCTGTTCATGTTTTGTAAATCATCAAAAGGATGAGTAATATGGGGTCTTCCTACATTGATAATGTGAGCACAAAACGCGAGCAGAAAATTTTTGATAATGTGATCTGAAACTGGATAATGATTTAAATTAGAGAACAAGTTGGGTATCTGAATAAACATGCTCGAGCGTGTTTCATATTTAGACCTAGAATCTAGGCATTCTAAATACAACTTTAATCATGAAAATGATGAAACTTTGATAGTCCGATCTGAAAAAAGAAAGTCAATTTCAGCTTTATATTTCTAGCATTTTGTAAAAAAAATTGTAAGGTGGATATGGATCGCACTTAAAAAAGAGCTGATATTATTATTACTTTGAGTTTTGACATAGGACCGGGACATCCTTACGACATGCCATCATATGAAAATGATGACTATCTTCCTATCAATCTTGCTAAGCGTGAGATGAAACAAAGGGGCAATTTAATTATTAAATTGATATCATATTTATTAATGCCTATTGAGGGCACGAAATCTGATGATATCATGGCATAAGAACTGGACATTTCACTTTTGTGATTATGAATAGGATGCATCAGTTAATATATTTGTAACACTTAATGCGAGCGCAAGTAGCGACCTATAAGTTTTCATAAACTGTCATGAAAAGGGGATTTTAAGTAGTTTGTTGTATAAACTATATTGAAACATTTATATAACTCGCCAATCAAAATGCGAGCGTGCAGCACGCTAGCTGATGCGTCTTAACAATCAGACAAGAAAAGGGATGTTTTGAAAACTTTATGGAATACACGAAAATATAGGTACATGATAAATCAAAATTTGCGAGCGCGTAGCGCAAGCAGCAAATGTTAACATTCAAACCATAAAATTGACATTTTTACAGAGCACTTTTCAAAAACCAATTTGTAAATTACACAAAATAATGAAAGTTCGATTTCCGAGGTGAAATATATATGTGTTGTATATTGACTTTCAAACTTGATATTCGAACTACATATTGAGCAAGATATGTAAATCACCTAATAGGCAATGCGAGCGCGAAGCGCAAGCGAAAGTTTTATATAGTTGCACGAAAGATTCTTTTTATTTTCCAAGTCTTCCCCTCATCTTATTTCATGCCTTCGTCGTCCTTCTCTTCCTTTTCTCCTCTCTTTTTCCTCCTTTTTCTTCTTTCTTTCCTTTTTTTTTTTCTTTTTTTGCTTCGCGTAGGGGGGGGGGGAGCTCGGCCCCCTGGATCCGCCTATGGGGACAAGGGGCGGGAAAATATAACAAGCAAAAAAAAGGGTTATCATCGCCAAATTAAGGTCATCTCGTCCCAAAATACATGTTTTATTTCGATTTAGAATAATGTATTTCTATGATTATAAAAGACCAAAATAGTAGGGGGACATTTTATATTGTGTCCCCCCGACTATTTTGAGTAGGTGGGACACGTTCCCCCCTTCCCCCTGGGATTTCCGCCCATGATGTAATATCAATGGGAGCGCGAAGCACGAGTGATTTTGGGGGGTTTCAATTTGGTTTAACTTCTCACCAGATTAAGCCCTACCAGAATATTGTGAACCGGAGCTGTAGTTTCTGTACTGTTGTTTTAGTATACCCTTCAATATTATTAATGATAACCTCTAGGGAATATGCAATCTCGACTAATTATCCTCATCAGTGGCGTATTTATTCAGCATGGGTGCAGGGGGGGGGGGCCGATCGAGGGCACCAAGATATAAAAATAGATGAAATGGGGGGGTAGACGTTAAAGAAAATCTGAGATTTTATTCTTGAAAAACACATTGAGGTATCTCACAAGGCCTAAATAAATAATGAGAACCCGAAGCGCGATCTGATTTTTTTCCCTGTATTTTATCTTGAAAGCCTAAGTCAGGGGCGGTCCCAGCTTCCGCCAATGGGGGAGGGTCCATTTTTTCACCCATATTTTCCCCGATCGGCCGCTCAAAGTTGATTTGTCCAAGTGCCGTAATGAGCCAACAATTTCGAGGGGGCTCGATATGGCGTATCGCATAAAATTGATAAGAAGTTGGCAGTGAGCGAAGCGAGCAAGCAAATATGTTGACACTTTTATTACAAAAATACAAGGTTGTGATAGTATTATAGATTTTGACATAATATTTGGAAAATAATAGTATATTTCATCCTAATATCCCTTTCATTTCTCTCTATTTTTTCTAAGCGTTGATTCTCTCTTTTTTGTTGGGGGGAAGGGGCAAACGCCCATGTCCTAACAGTAATTTCCTAGATTTACTTTTATAAGCAACATAAATGTGTTAAATCTCATAAGCCATATGCAAGCTAAAAATCAAATTTCATGTTTATTGTCCTGAAAATTTAACATTCTGGGCAATGTTTGTGAACCTGAACACGACGCGTATGTAACTAATTAATTACCACGAGCGCGAAGCGCGAGCAGAAATGTTACATATTATGGCCTGGTCGAAAAGTTAGCCGTTAAGAAGATACATATTTTAACGATTAAACTGAACATTTTTGATATTCCAACCTAAAAAAGATGAGATTTCAAATCCCCCAATGGGACATTCGACATTCATTTCCATCTCTCTCTTTCTTATCTTTCTTCCCATCTTTCTCTCTTTTTAATATTATTCTCTTCCTATTTTTTTTCTTCTTCTTTTCCCCCTTTTCCTTTCTTTTCTTTTCTTTCTTTTCCCTCTTCCTCTTTTTTCTCTTTCCCCCAATACTTATCCCTCTTTCTTTTTCTTTCCTTTTCCCTTTTTTCTCTTTTAATCTTTTTTTCTTCTCTCCCTCCCCCTTCCACTCTCTCTCTCTCTTTATTCTCTTCTTTTCCCCTCTTCCTCTATCTCTCTTTTTTTATCTTTCCTCCCATCTTCCTCTCTATTTAAATATTCTTCTCTTCCTTCCTCTTTTTTTTCTTCTTCTTTTTCCTACTTTTCCTTTCTCCTTTCTTTTCTTAACTTCCTTTTCCCTCCTCTCTTTTTTCTCTTCTTTCCCCCTGTTCTTCTCCCTTTTTCCTGGTCTTTCCTTTCCCCCTCTTACTCTCTTTTCTATTATCTTCTTTTCCCATCTTCCTCTCTCTTTTTATTCTCTCCTTTTCCCCTCTCCCCCTCTTTTTTTGAGCGGGGGGGGGGGGGGGGGGTGGGAGAGGCAGTTCCCCCTCGCCCCCATGGATTCGCACCTGATAGAACCCCATGGTCTTGTATCATTTGACCTTTGGACCTCTCGATGACATTTGATATACATGTATCTGATCATAATTTTACACGCACTGCGGACTATCGGACCCGCGGTCTAACGGACCCGCGGTCTATCGGACCCGCGGTCTATCGGACCCGAGGTCTAACGGACCCGCGGTCTATCGGACCCGCGGTCTATCGGACCCGCGGACTATCGGACCCGCGGTCTATCGGACCCGCGGTCTATCGGGATGTCCCCGACATATAGTGGTAAAAAATTGTTCTCGTGAAGATAAAATTCATGTTATGAAGGAGGCGCGAGTTGCCCTAAAGAATGAAGGCTTCTACTTAATAGATGATCTGACGAAGATTGATCTTGAGGAAAAGAAAAAATACAAGAGTCAAGTTCAAGATCTGTACGCTAAGGGCACCAAGCTCCGTTTCTTTAATGGATATTGGAGAGGAAGTGGAGGAGCAAAGTTTTTTTCACCATAACTCACCTTTTTCTTTTTTTTGACAAGGGGGACATTATTTGCTTTGAGTATTAGTCACTGTGTGATGATAGGAGTAATGTGCCTCTGGGGATCTATACCATTCCTGAGGTCTTTGTTTCTGTTTAATCTCTCCCAGTCCCTCCCACCCACTTTCTCTCTCTCTCTCTCAGCTGCTTTGGGTGTTAATGGTTATTAAATAATCTCTGATGGAGGGGTCTTACATGTGAACCTCTCTTTCTTTTAAATCTACATATATCTTATCAATTGTGTGTGTGTGGGCATAGACCTACAATTATGAACCATTTGTGTGAGTGGCTTTTTGTGTTTTGGTGTCTGTTTAATATGTGTATAAGCCATGTACGTTTGTATGGTAGATCAACTCTGAGTAGTATCATAACAGATTCATATATGTACAAAATATTTAATGTGTTATCGATTTTCTTTAATAATTACTAGTGGATTCCATTGATGAAGAAGATGTAAACATAATATTAAGAAGTTGTGATTATATTAATTGTGAGGTATTTGATCAGAATAAAGAGGGGAATTTTGATCTCATGCATTTGAATGCCAGAAGTTTATGTAAAAATTATGATGATCTGTTACATTTACTGTCATGCTTGAAACATGATTTCTCAGTAATAGGCGTTACAGAAACTTGGTTTAAAGATGCTACTGACATTCGACTGTTTCAGATACCTGGCTATTCTTGTGTTCATAAATGTAGGGCAGGAAAATATGGGGGTGGGACATGCTTGTACGTAAAAGATGACTTAGATTTTGAATTACGTGAAGATTTGTCTGGTTCTAAGACAGGGTATGAAGTAGTCTTTGTTGAAACAACAATTCACTCTAAAAAGGTCATTATTGGTTGTGTATATAGGGCACCAAACTATGATAGTATGTCTTTTATTGAGGATTTTGAACATCAGCTACAGGTTGTGAGTAGAGAGAACAATGAGATCTATTTGATGGGTGATTTCAACATAAATTTATTGAATCATGATAGTGATCAATGTGTTAAAAGTTTTGTTGATTTCATGTACTCCTTTGGAATGTTCTCTCTTATCACAAAACCTACTCGTGTAACAGAAAACAGTGCAACCTGATAGATACTATTTTCACAAATTGCATTCAAAATGATTTTTGCTCTGGTGTAATTCACTCAGATATTTCAGATCATATGCCCATATTTTGTATAAGAAAGGATTCCTTAGTAACTCCTGTTAAGAAAAGTGAGAAAGATATGAAACAGCTTATTAATGATGTAAGAATCACAAGGTTCAAATAACACTTAGCTGAAATTAATTGGCAGGCTCTTCCCTCAGTGGAAGGCGTCAACTCTTCATGCGTTCACCTGTAAACCCCCCGTGTGTTGCATTATTTTAGCAGTGATCCCCTCTCATTCACATTCGTGCCATGAGTCACAGATTTCTAACAATAAACCTGGCCCATGGTATTGTTTGTGAGGAGGGTTTTATTGATTTTCTCCTCTCCTTTTTCAATGAACTTCATGGCTGTAATCAGGATGTATTGATTTTTGGGGATAACTCAACGATCCTGTAATTTGTAAACTGGGATAATCCGTCAAACGCTAAACTAATGTCGCACGCGCGATCGATCGATCGGTACACATGTACGGTATACAAAAACGCCAAGCTATACATTGTAGCTAGGTACGCACCGGGGCATGCAATTGTTCGAAAAACAATGGGACAGGGGACGTCTATGGGAAATGTGTGGTTGTGCAAAAATGCGAACGAAACACGCCTACGGATGTGCAATAATGCGAACGTAACGCATGAAGAGTTAATGATTTTTACGAAGTTTTTCTACAAAAGTTTCTCGGCCTATACAACTTTTGTTTCCCACTAGTTAAGGCAGCAACAAGGAACAAATGTAAAAAGCCCTGGGTAACTCATAGTTTACTGAAGTCGATAAATCGTAAACATAAGCTTTATAGTACTTACATCGAGAGACCTACAGCTGAAAGTAAAAAAAAGTATATTGATTATAAGAATGTATTGATTAATGTTCTTCGCTTAGCCAAGAAAGATTATTACAATGATTTGTTCAATGATGTTAAAGGTGATATCAGAAAGACTTGGACTCACATTAATGAATTGCTTGGACGCTCAAATAGGCATTCTATTCCACAAGAGATGAATTTTAATGGTATACTTTTATCATCGGCCAAGGATAAGGCTGAAAGCTTTAACAAATATTTCATTGGATTGCCCCAGAAAATATCTACAGAAATTCCTCAAGTACCACAATCTCATCGTGATTATATGAAACAATGTAAAGATAACGCTTCTCTGTTTTTAAACCCTGCTACAAAAGCTGAGATAATTAATATTGTATCATCTTTAAAACCTTCTAAATCGAGTGGTTCTGATGATATTTCACCTCGAATTATAAAGGAGAGTATTCACATTTTTGTTGAACCTTTATGTAAAATCATCAATATGTCATTATCTCAGGGGGTCGTTCCAGATAAATTAAAGGTAGCTAAAGTTGTGCCGGTGTATAAAAAATCTGATCGTAAGAATGTCGTAAATTATAGGCCGATAGCATTGTTACCAATATTTTCAAAGATTCTAGAGAAAATAATTTATAAACGTTTAAATGACTTTTTATCTAAAAAGAACATCTTGATTCCTCAGCAGTGCGGTTTTCGTAGAAACTTCTCCACACAAATGGGTGTTTTTAACTTATTGAGTAATATCATAAAGGCTATTGATGAAAACAAATATTGTCTGGGGATATTTTTAGATCTGTCAAAGGCATTTGATACCATTGACCATGATATCCTCAAGAAACTTGAACACTATTGAATTCGTGGTGTAGCATTGTCATGGTTCCGAAGCTATCTGTGTGATAGAACACAATTTGTTATGATAGATAGATCTAGATCCAAACATGCTACGATTAACTATGGTGTACCTCAGGGTTCTGTTCTTGGTCCCCTGTTGTTTCTGATATATATAAACGATATAATACATTCATCAACATTATTCTCATACTCCCTGTTTGCCGATGATACCAGTCTGATGCTTTCTGATAAGTCAATAGAAAATTTGTTACTGGTTGCAAATCAAGAAATCAAGAAGCTGTATTCATGGTTTTGTTGTAATAAGCTATTGTTGAATATTCAAAAAACCAAATGCATAATTTTCCGCTCTAAGGGTAAAAAGCTACCAGGGCGTATAACTTGTCTTCATATAGGTGGTCATGATGTTGAACCAAGTGCAAATATTTTGTTTCTTGGGTTATACATCGATGAGCACCTATCCTGGAAAAATCATCTAGATGCTGTCTGCACAAAGGTGTCTCGCAGTGTAGGCGTTATTTATAGGTTAAAATCAATTTTACCTGAAATGATACTCATAACAATATACAGTAGTATTGTTCTACCTTATTTGACATATTGTAATGTCGCCTGGGGAAACACTTTCAAGTCTTATCTTGATAAATTGAGAATATTGCAGAAAAGGGCAATACGACTGATAACAAATTCTAATTATAGACATCCAAGTACTCCATTATTTCTTCGTCTGAAAATGCTACCACTTAGTAAACTTGTGTCGTTTAATTGTGCATTGTTCATGTTCAAACTACAATCAATGCCCCAAGAATGTACCTTAAAAAATTATTTCTTCAGAATTCAAAAATACATAATTATAGTACACGTCAAAAGGTTCTGATTCGTCAGCCATTTGCAAGAACAAATGTCACTCTGACCTTTCATATATCATGTATTAAAGAGTGGAACAATTTACCTGTTGATATAAAAAATAGTAAAACTCTTTTCATGTTCAAAAGATTATCCAAAACTTATTTTCTTGACAGATTGTGATTATTTTTCTTCAATATGTGTTTAAGTTAATGTATTTGCATTTAAGTTGATGACCTACTCAGAATCTATGTTTAACATGTATATTTGTGGGTGGATGTGGTTGTGTGTGTGTGGGTTTGTGTATATATGTGTGTTTGTTATAGTTTTTTTCCATTCTATTTTTAGCATCTTAACCTTATTATACATTTTTTTCTCTCTCTCTGTATCTTGTAGATTAGTATATCCTATGTTTTATGTTAATAATCATAAGTATTCCAGGGCCCTACTCACAAGCTTTGCTTTTAAAGGGGTCCTAAAACCAATTCCTATATGCTATAGTCTGATTGATGTATGTCCATGTAGTCATTTACGTTGTATGTACATCTATTTTGATTATGATGTGATGTTTTTGGTTTTGAAAAAATAAACTTGAACTAAACTTGAACTTGAATGTATCGATTCAATTAAGAAATCTTGACTTATACAAAAATCATCAAAGCTTGTACTGCTTCACTTTTGCAGAGAACGAAATGCAAAAGCACAAAGTGAAATAAATTTGGCATGGACAAAGATCGCTATAACAAGGATCACCATCTCAAAATCATCCTCTGTATCTTTTTCACCTTCGATAGCTTGATTGCTGGAATGCTGGTGATACGAACGATGTTTGACCTGGCTCTGAGCACGATGTAATGCGTCACATCTATAACGTTAGTTTAATCCATTCGGATCTTGCTGCAATGCTGGTCGGGCTGGGCAGGAGCGTAATATGAGTCGGTGGCCAGGAGGGGCAAGAGCAAAAAAATCTCCGGTCTTATCAGGGGCAGATCCAGGATTTTCCAAAAGGGGGCAAATTTTTCAGAGGAAAATTTCGACCAGCCCCCCCCCCAAAAAAAAAAATGTTTTTCAACCAATTGACAAGTAGAAAAAAAAATAAAGGTTTTCACCCACAAATGAAGTGTATTTCGTACACGAAAAAACGGTCTTCAATGTCAAAAGAGGGGGCACACCTTTGTTTTAATGGCATATTTACATTACAATTTTTTTTCCTTCTCAAAGGGGGGGGGGGGGGCAGGCAATGGCGTCATGAGGCAACATTTTGAGGGGCGATATGGTGTATCGGGTAAAAAAAACAATGCGAGTGAGCAAAAAATTTACATTTCTATTACAAAAATCCAATTTTAGATTTTGACATCATGTTAAAGAAGACAACATATTTTTCACCCTTCTCTCTTTCCTTTTCCTTTTTTTTCTTTGTCTGTACGCCACGATAAACTAAATTTTGTTTATGATTTTGCATTCTTATTTTTTTTAAAATAAAATCACCCTTTCATGATACTCTATCGGTAAACATTATACATACATGTATTATACATGTTATACGTATTAGTCTATATGGAAACGCGCTAAAAGCAACATTTCTAATATTGAAGAATTTAAGTTTGACACCTTTATAAATTTGCTAAACAATATGATACAGAGTCGGAATTTCATCCACGCGATAGTGATATGTTAATAAAGTTTTCTGGAACATATCAAGGTAATTGATTCATATTTCTTATAATTATGTAAAATCATGTATTTTCAAAATTTTTAATTTTGGGGGGAAAAATTGCAAAAACTGCAATTTTCTATTTAAAATCTCAGCTAAATGACCTATGAATCCCCTATAAAGAGTAAGAAATTGTAGGAAATTTAATTGGCTTTCATATGACACTAATTTCATGGCAATTAAATGCTTATGTCAAAATCTATGTATGAGTATTCAACTTTTATGAAAATTCGGTGGCCATTTTGAATAAAGCGCCCTCACAGTATAATTCTGGATTCAGTCTGTTTACCTCATATATTTATATTCAGGGTAAAAAAACGGTCTAGAAATATTATATAAAAATATATCTCCTTCTTCGAGTGGCACCTTACTCAATTACAACCCGGACTATACACAACAAAAAAAAAGTAATTCCCCCTTAAACAAACATGAATAATTTCCGAACCAACGCGAGTTTTCTTTTTATTATATTTTTACATGAGCGAGTAGGTAATTTTATAAGTTACCCTCTGAGTAAATGTTATGGACGTATTTTACGTCATGCTTCAGTGAACACCGTCAGAAGGCAAAAATGTCACTTTTCAAAAGTCACAAGCCAAATATCATGACCTTGATTCCATTTCATTGGAACTAATTCCACATTCTCATCATGAAAAATAGAAGGCTTGTAAAAGGTACTTTCTTAAAGACGATACAACTTTTTTGGCTAAATTTCACGGTTGAATAAACACAGGTCCAAAATTGCTATAATTGGATTTTTACACATTTCTATCCATAAAAATGAAAGAATATGATGACATTTTTTTTTGGGAAGAGTTTCTTCAACAATATTCATCGTTTCACTGTTCAATGAACATTTAGTGAAAACAAAAAGTACGATTTTCAAATATTATAGCCAAGTATTGTTTCATTTTGGCAAATGGAAATGATCTGTTTCTTGTGTTCATGATCAATTAACAAGTTTCAATGATTCAAAGGTGTTTAGGGAAGAGAGCAAAAACATTATAGCGTGAGGCCTGCAGGGGGCATGGGGGGAACGCTAGAGGCATGGGGTAATCCAAATTAATCCCCCATGCCGGATGCAGCCAGCATGATTGGTCGTTACCAAGTAATTGCCCCATTCAGCGCGCAGGCGGCATGGGGTCAAAGCAAGGCGAGATTCAGTTTAATCCCCCATGCCGGATACAGCCTCATTCAGCACGCAGGCGGCATGGGGTAAGATCGCGGTGCATTTTCAAATTAATACCCTATGCCGGACGCAGTCAGCATGGACGCTAACTACTAGGTAATTACCCGTTCAGCACGCAGTCGGCATGGTGTCAAAGTAAAAATACATTTAATGCTAGTTCATGCCGGACGCAGCTCTCCCGCCATATAAACAGTACTAGTAGTGCAGGTTCATTTCACGCCCGTGACACGCCCTTCAGCTCCATGCACGCCCGTTCCCTGGCCACTGCGCTGCCAGCTGACCACGGCTTGCGCCGCATGCTTCGAAATAACTAAAAATGAATAAATAATGTTATGTCGCCTTCATAAGCGTAAATCGAAAAGTGGATAGGTCTGGGGGTTCTTGTTCGCTCTATAAACTAAATAAATCATGGATGGAATGAATACATTCAGACATGTCGAAACGCATATCAAAATACATTCTTAACCTAATGAAAATGAATGAATGCAACCTTGAGTAAATATGTCGCTCTAGAGGACATTTCTTCCCCGGTTACTTCCACAAAGAGACGCATGATAATTCTGGACTTCTTTAAGTAGAAAGAGAGAAAGATGAAGTGACTCCGTTTTTTCCCATTTTTCTCATAATGGCGTACGTTTAGTACTCAATTACTTCCAATTTGAAATCAGATGGTGCAAAAGTAACCACTGATTAAATGTCATGGTCACAAAGGTTCATAAAAACTAAAGACGTTTGAGAGAAACAAAATGATTTTCAGTTATGGAAAGGCCGAAGACTTCTCGGGATTTTTGCCCTGATTTTTTTTTTCGGCCAAAGTTACCATGTAACAATATCTTTTGTAGTCGAAAGATGGTCTTTAGTGCAGCTCACGGCACCCTCTTATGCAATTTGTAAGACTTTAGTAAACATTTTCATTGTTTTGGGGGTTGTTTGAGACGCTGTTATTATGGTTGTGTCCTGTCGAAAATCCTGGAACTCCTAAAAAAATCAATACATCAAAGCGGCAGTACTGCCAATAATGGGCACTCCAAGTCCTTTACAAAATCTTAAAAACGCAAAACACCAATGCTCGTTTGTAAGAGGACTTAGATACTGTGATTATGACCTCATCACTTTTTAATACAAGCAACATGTTCCAAAAGTTTCAGTGGGTCATATGAACGTTGTCGGGGGGGGGGGGGGCGTAAAGTACATTGCAGTCTATGCAATTACCCTTGAGTCCCCCTCCCCCTCACGCTTCGCCAGCAGTTGCCAAGCAATTATCTCCGTCTATACTCGTGGACATAGCTATTTTGAGGCTTGAATCAGACTTTAAATCTTATGATGTTTTATTGCTCTTTTTTATGGAGGGAAGTCGTAGATTAACTCTCTTAAGGAGGGGGGGGGGGTATGCTTGTCAGTATTTGAAATGTTTAAACGCTCCCTATATGGGTTCTAAAAACCCTTTAAGTTTCTTAATAAAAGGTTCTCGAGTCCTAAAAAAACTAAATTTCAGCTTTTTCTTGAGGGTTGCAAATAAGAAACAAATGGCTTCCAATTTGAACTTAATTTCGGATACTTTGCATGTCTTACGACCCCTTTCATTCGCAAAGAAAAAGAAAGCAACGCTCTTAATACACTTCCATTCATGTTTTTACTTCTGAACAAATTGTTCTTAACTACTCATTGATCGGTGAGTAGCCCCAAACATGCTAAACGAAATAAGTATGTATTAAAAGTGGAAATCACAAATTTCTCTCTCCAGTATTAAATAGCTGTTACAGCTAATTTCGATTATATTCATTTCACTTTCATAATCCGGCCGGCCCGTGCCCCCCCCCCTTCCCACTTTGCGAAACAAAATATTTTTAATGAAAAAATGAATAGAATATAGAATAGAAAATAGAATATTTTTTATTTCATATATAGGCCTATAAACAAGAAATAGTGAGTGTATTACGTCATCAGTCTCTGCATTAATACACCAACCAGGATGTGCATATCACTGTTTTGAGAAATTAAGTGAATTTGTCAAAATTTCTCATTTCGCATCCGATTTCGATGAACATTTCAACGTTCGGCTTTTTGGATTTTGCGCTTTTTATTCAAATCAACGTTTTGTTGGGTTCGTCGTGTCTTCATGTTGCCGCTTTTATTGAATAGAATGCGAGCGACTTCTTATCCTTAATTGACCACTGGTTTATCTCTAACACAATAGACTGTCTTTTCACTGTTGAATAAATCACGCTCCGCGTCGTTTAAGCAAGGGTTATCACTTTTGTTTCGGTTATTCACAGCCCCACCTCCTGTCAATAGATAGGTCTATATTATTGCTCTCAGAGTTTCCTGTAGGAAATATTAACATCGAGGGGAAGGGGTTGGACGAAGACAATTGCTTTATTTATTTAGGCATTTTGAATTGATGTATAAATATACATAAAATATGTTTGTCTTATTGGGCCAAGTATACCCTCTTAAAAATAATATTATTTGAATAGACCAGTTTTACAAATATTTTCTTCCTGCTAGCTTATTATAGCCTATATGATTTTAGAAATCCTCTTTAAAAACATTTTTCTCAACTAAAATTACCAACACGGGAACAAAATAATTGAAATATATATTTGCCTAAATGCCTTTTTAAAGCACACCCCCGATGAAATGCCGTATATATAGGGGTGGTGTTTCTTGATATGCACAAGGGGGTAGATCCCTGGGGTAGTCCTCACGAAGAGGACGGGAGTGGCATGTACAGTCACCAAATCTATTTTTCTTTGGATTAAAGCTTGCAAAATAAATAAATATTTTGTTGAAAGAGAAATATTAAGTAGTCACTCATATCTGAATTCAAATGTTGTTTAGGTTCTGGGAACCTCTTATTGTTTTATTTGTAGGAATATAAACCGATGGCGTACCTACAAAGATCATATCGATTACTGTGATTGTTTTGCGTAAATTTACTTAAAGAAAATGGCTGCAAAGAAAATAAGTGATTTTACTTAAAACTGAAAAAAAAGTTACAAACTGAATACTTGAGAAAATTAAGGAAGTCGTTATAACATAAATCAATTTAGTAAATACCAAGGCATTTTGTAATGTACCAATGATATAGCATTCGATCTCTTTAATACGACATCGGGTGATATCATTTCCTAGCTTCAACGTGTTTAAGACCGTCCATTTTCTTTATATGTAGTTGGTTTGCATTTTCAAAACCTCTACGAAATCACTTAAATAAAATGTTGGTAGAGAGAGGGGAGGGGGTTAAGGGGATATATATATAAGGGGGAGAATGTATACGCGTGAATGAACCCTGAGTGCGTCGAAGTTCACATAACACAGAGTTATTTGTGAGAAAGCCAAAAAAAAAAAATCGATAATGCTTTGATTATTATCTCAACACGCCGTTTAACGTTTGAATACATTGCTGGCATCAATGAGCACCGTGTATTCAAAATAATGATTACTTAGGTCTCTGTTGAATAGAATGAGAGAGACTTCTGACCTGGGCGAGTTAATCTCGAAAACAATGGACTGTCTTTTCACTGTTAATACATGCACGTTTCACTTCGGTCAATCAAAGGTTAATTTTATTTCAACTCTTCAACCTTAATGGCAGCACTTTTGTTTGTCAGGCCTAATTGCTTCAGATTATTTTCTATTATAAGAAAGAGACACTGAAGGCAAGAGGGGGAGGGGCGATGGGAAGATAGGAAGAAACAAAACTGAAAGGAGAACGGAGTTGATCGAAGAACTGAAGTGGGGAGGGGGGGGGGCGATGGGCAGAAAAGAAGGAACAAACTGAACGGAGAACAAGGATGATCAAATGTTTGTAAAGGCCACAGCCCGTGCACTTAACGGCTGTTTTATGTGACCAGATTTTTCAAGTAAAACGTAGTAAGACACTATTATCTAAACCATACAGTTTTTTTTTTAATCCATTAATATGCAACCCTCAAAATGAAATGAAATCCAGAATATAATCGTTATAACGTCGTAGCAATCGTACAATCGATGACGAATTTACCTTTAATCCGAAATAATTCCGTGCAAGTATTTACATTTTCATTATGAGTAATTGAACAATAATGTTGAACCTCAATTAGCAAACTTTCAGGAAATGAGCAAAATGCAATTTTTCCATCAGTTCGTATACCAGTCGATCGCAACGTGAGCGAAGGCCTTTCAAGAACCAGCATTACACCGTTGTATTCAAATTATGAATCCTTTATGAAAAAAAAAACACAAAAAAATAATAATTATTGCACCGATATGGTGCTTTGAGGATGCAATGCCTTATAGTATTTTATAATGTTTTTGAATTTGCATAAAAAATCAGTTTTTGCAATCGAAATTGTCGATATTGCGATGTATTAATTGTCTACATATGTTTGCTTTTTGCGACAGTTAACATAAAACATTAAGCCGTAAATCCGACGAATGAATAAGTCAAGACAATCTTACAATATTGGAGAAAAAAGAAAAATGATAAAAGAAATTGTCATGCCAATACCAGCAGCGGATCCAGCCTTTTCCATTAGGGGGGAGGGGGGTTCTAGCCATATCGGATTGGCCGATCTAAACTGACTTTTTGTTTATTTGAAGGGTTAGTCCTGTTAGTCACTTCTTAGCTTTATAATATAAATCAACATAAGTATATAATCTTATATTTCAAATATTGCGAGCGCGAGCCATTTTTCAAATTTTATCTATTTTGTCCAAAAATTTGTTTGTGATCCTGAACAAAATTTTCAGATCAGAGCGTTACATATTTCAACAATCAAATAATGTGAGCGCAAAGCGCGCGCTGATTTTTTTTTACTTGTTTCTACCTGAAGAATGGAAATTCTAAGCACTTATTGTAATCGTAAACCATGTAAACAGGATAGGTAATTGATGCGAGCGCAAAGCAAGCGGGTAAAACATCGAGATTTAGACCTAAAAACTGGATAATCTATTATGTTTTGCAAATCATGAAGAGGATGAGTGCTTGGTAGCCTTCCTACAGTAATAATGCGTGTCCAAAACGAAGTACGAAATTTTTGGTGTTCGGATCTAAAACTTGACAATATTTTTAACACAGAACATGCTGCGTATCTCAATAGACATGAGGGCGCGTGTTTCAGATTACACCTAGAATCTGGGCATTCTTTATACATTTTTATCATGACATCGATGAGGCGAACGAGAACCATAATCTTAAGATATTGGATATTCCGACCTGAAAAATGGTGAATTTAAGCCCTATATTTCAAGCACTTTGTAGGAAAATTGTGAGATGGACATGATATCATTTTTTACATAAAAATTCAATGTCGGAAATAAATGAACGGAAATCGAATCTATGCAGAAAGAAATGAACCAATAATAATAATAATCCGCATTTATCTGGAACTTATCACGTCGTAACGACGTCTCTTAGCGCTTTAAACATAATGATGTCATTACCCCGGTCATCGGATCCTGCCATGCTCGCATACGATGTATGCACCTTCTCCACTCCGTGGAGAGCATTAAAAGAATTCCAAACTTGAATCCATTAATAACGATACTATCGATAGAAAGAGCAGCTCAGACGTAGCCTTAGAGCATCTCAGACGTAGCCTTAGTCACCAAAAAATATAATTTTCATATCTTAAATTAAGATAAGACTGTAATTATTTTGGAGTGTACACCTTTTGGATAGTGTTACTCTGAAGCCATGTGTGGAGTTTCATGAAATAACTGTTGGGAGAAATGACAAAAACCGTCCATGAAAAAACCCTTATTTCGTATTTGTTAAAATTTTGACTTCCTCTCTCAAAGACTTGTGTACATTATGGGTGCATATGTTAAAGAATAAATAACCCTTTATTCAATATGGTGGAACTTTTTTCAAGGCTGTCTTTAGCAATGTCATTTGGCAGTAATGTTTATCAGTCTATGGGCGGAATTCTATGCGAAATTGAAATCGATTTGTTTTTACATGGATGAGTGAGCACGCATCAAAGTGGAGAAATTGGTATTTTCAATGTCACAGACTTATTTAAAGGATAATTGGGGGCAAACTCGGTTTCTAATGTGACTGGATCGCATTAATTGTTGTTGTTTTTATCATCCATCATTTCTATCACCACACACTTTCCGAACTTTAAACATTTTCATGGTTGAGCGAGCACATTCGAAAACTTAGATATGAATACTCTTTATACTCCACAAATGTATTCTTTTCCTAATAATTTCTCATGATCAGTCCAATTTATTGAAAGTCAGTGGTGGATCCAGAATTTTAATATGGGGGAGGGGCCTATAATGGGGTAGCCACCAACATTTTCAAATTTTAATGTGATCTAACAAGTTGTAGAGGATGCTTCCATAAACCCCTATGATGATACGTCACAATACAGGGGCCGCGGAACGGTTTCACAGAGGGGAGGGGGACTGAGCCAGAAGTGTGTGTGTATGGGGGGGGGGGGGGTGAGCATAGAAAGAGTCCCCCCGCGCTTCCACGGCCCGGGCCCCTGCAATACATTGTGTTCACTCAACCATGAACATACAATATCAAAAGTGTGTGTGGAGTGGTTAAATGATGGATAGTAAAACAGCATAACACCATAAAATTCACCTAAAACAACTTTTGCCTAGCTCTGTATTTGCACAATCTGAAAAACGACTCAGTCTTGTGACTTTCAAAAATGATCATTTTTAATTCAATCTATAATTACTCATGCATGACTCAACCGATCAATCTCATTTTTGTCCATGAGTTGGTTAATGAGTGTAATAAACCACCAACGAAATATCATATCTCAAAATCATTTCGTTCAAAAGTTACGGCAATTTGATTTAGGGGGACTTACTTTTTTGTTGTATATATTGGGACATGTTATCACAAGAATATGATGACTATATCTTACTATTCATCATGCTAAGCGCGAAATTAAACAAAAGGGACAATTTGATTATTAAATTGATATCTTATTTTCAATGCACAATGAGGGTGCGGAATCTGATTATATTATGGCATGAACACTGTACATTTCAAGCACTTTTTTTTATTACGAATAGGATGCATCAGTAATCAGTTGATACATTTTTAACCATTAATGCGAGCGCAAATCGTGAGCCGAATTTTTTGATAAACTGTCATGAAAAGGGGATTTTAGGTAGTTTGTTATATAATCATTCTTGAGACATACATAACCCGCCAATCAAAATGCAAGCATGGCAGTGCTAGCTGATACGTTTTGACAATCAAACCTGAAAAAGGGATATTTTGAAAACGTTATTGAATACATGAAAATAATACGTACCTGATAAAAAAAATCGCTAGCGTGCAGCGCGAGCGGAAAATGTTAATATTCAGACAATAAAACTGACATTTTTACAGAGTACTGTTTAAAAATAAAACTGTAAATCACACAAATTAATGAAAGTTCGATTTTCGAGGAAGAAATACTGACTTCCAAACTTGATTTACAAGATCCTTGTTGAAGAAGGTATGTGAATCACGTTAACAGGCAATGCGAGCGCGAAGCGCGAGCGAAAATGTTATATAGTGACATGAAATATTTTTCTTCTCATCTTATTTTATTCACTCGTCTTTCTCCTCTTCTTTTTTCTCTTTTCTTTTCCTTCCTTTTTTTGGCTCCGCCAATGGGGGGGGGGGGGGGGAGGCCCTTAGGGCCCCCACCTGGATCCGGCCATGTATATACAGTGCGCCCACAAAAACGAAACCGAGATTAAGCGATGGTTTATCATAACTTAATCGCAAATAAAATAGACTAATGACTTACCAGTGCAAAGCTCAGAATCTCTTCTTTCATTTGAATTTATTTAGGTAATTCCTCATTCAAGCATGAGTAAGCAAAAACAAATGAAAAAAAAGATAACAGAACTCATTTGGGGTATTAGAATTTCAACAAGAAACCACATGCCGTAAAAGTTAGATATTTGCTCTTTCATTTTATACTTATATATACTTATTATAATTTATAATCACAGAAAATGGTCAAAAAGTAACAAAGTTATGCTCCCTCGTAACAATATGCTTGTATTGCCATAATTCTATTGAATAAGCATGTTTTCACCGGTTTCCCACAGAAGCTATCACACCAGTGAATTTGAACGCTAAACTGTAAAACTTCTTTATTTTAGGACATCATTGAAATTCACGCCTTATTTCAAATAACCAGAACTTTGTTATTTATTGACCATTTTATAAAATTGAGGTAGCAAAGTAAAAAGCAGATATTGAAATTGTTTTAATTGTTTTTTTTTCAAACCCAGATGCAGCCCCCAAGTGACTTTTTGATATCCCCTCTTCAAATTCCTTTTGCTAACTTATGTGTGAATGAGAAATATTCTAAGAAATTTAAGATAAAAGAGGAGATTCTAAGCTTTACAATGGTAGGCCATTTGTCTATTGTATTTGTTGGACGCCTTGTATATAAACTTAGTTTGGAACATAATTTGGAAATCTGGCTTTGATCGGTTTTAGTTAATATCAAAACGGGTGAAAAGGGAAACTAGGAAGCGCACGATTGTCTGTTTTGTGAAGGCGAAAAAGAAAAAAATGAAACGAGATTTCAATTTAATTTTATGTTTCGTCAATGCAAAACAGAAAAAAAAAGAAATGGAAATTTCAATTCAAATTGTGTGTTTTCAAAGGAAAAGAAATAAAATTGAAGTTTGTAAAAACGGTAAACCTGAAAAATATGAACTGTTTTTTACCCCGTTCTAACCTATTTCATTCTTGAGTCAAAATCTTGAAAATATAATCATTTTCACTCATTAATTCGCTTTTTGCCTTTTCCGTTTCGAAATGAGAAAAAATTATCTCCCTTTAATTCTACATCATTCTTCCTTAGCGCGAGATGAAACATGTCAATATTCCATTCTGAAAAAAAGGAAAATTTCATTTTCATAATTCATGAAACTTTCTTACGGCCTACGTCATCGCATGTCGTAGTCCTCCTATCCTGAGCTACTCGGCTGTTAAAAGGATGGTTCGAATAGGAAGATTCACAGAGCAAAACGCTGAAAAATTCATCAAAATCAGTTATTGAAGTTTGAAATTTTATCAATGTTTTGTGAAAACAGTCATATGCACATCGTAATGAATATTCATTAGGTAGGTTAATGATTTTTTTTCCAAGTTTTTTTAAATTTCCCTCCGATAGAGCATATATTTGCGTAAACATTTTAAGAATGATATGATTGACATAATACTATGTAGTATGCATTTAACTTCCTTTTATCCTTTCAGTCATTCACACTCACTTGTTTACAAATTCCCCCAATGTCATCTAGAATCCCAAACCCCCAATACCATTTAACTTATAATCCTTGACCATAAAAAGACCAAACCTCAGTGACGTCTGTTTTAAACCTAAATAGACTGGGCTATTTCGACGCCTAAAAAGACTGGGGGGGGGGCTGATTCAGCCCCCCCTTATGATCTCGGCTGTTGATCGCGCGGTCGCGACGAAAATTGGCACACGCGTTACCCATGGCATTATCTACAAAACTATAACATCAAATTCGCCAAAAAGCTCATGTCTCATTAATTATGATAATTTATGCGTAAAATCATAAGTTTGCTCTAATTAATAAAATAATGCCCCTGAAAGGCTAATTTTTGTTTCACATACTCTAGATAGGCATCTGATCAAATTGATTTTAAAAAAAATTCAAAATCAAATTTATTTTCTTATGTATTCTATTGTTTTCTAAATTTCTTATGTATTTCTTTGTTTTTCGACTTTTTGTTTTTTATTGTTTTTTCAATGGAAATTGTCGGGGACTTTATTTTGACCATAAACAAGATAAAATTAATTGATTTTGAGCAGTAAAAGGAAAAATAATGATACATTTATGAATTTTGGCTAAGAACACTATTTGCATTGGATTTGTACACAAATTCACGTT